>NW_025750069.1:0-21002 GCF_021184085.1 Oncorhynchus gorbuscha | reverse complement strand
ACTGGGTTCATAGAGGTGGAGGGATTTACTGGGTAATCAGGTCACACTGGGTTCATAGAGGTGGAGGATTTACTGGGTAATCAGGTCATACTGGTTTGTTCATGTTTATTACTGTCTGTACGCTGATTGGCTGCTTTGTGTGTTTGAGCCGATTTGAATCCTATGCAAAAAGCTCTTAAGCGATGTGGAATGATAATTCTTTTCCTGACACTGGTCAAAGACCCAAACAAGATCACTTTGAATACAGCCAAAGGGAGCATGATAAGATAATTGTTGAGCAGTTGAAAAAACATTTGATTGAAATGGATAACACGATTGAAGAGAAGCACAGCTCTGCAAGGAGCCGTTAATGATGATGGTATATTCAATGAACTGATGCCAACTAACCGAGCGCTCCAGGACAAGTTGTCTACAGAAATAAAGGAACTTAAAATCAAGATATTCAACCACGACAAAAAAGACAAGGCCGAGGATAAGTCTACTTCTGGAGAAACCTGACGAGGTCCTGCTCCTCCTCTCCATGACAGACGCAGGAGGGATGCTTCCTTCTATCCAGCCCGTCTGACCAACACTACAACCAGCGCCTCATCTGCTTCCAGTGGCGGAAGGCGGAGGTGGCCGTGGACACGCGCACCGACGAGATGCCGCTCCCGACAGGGTAAGAAGAAACGACTACCAGAGGCAGGGAGACCGTTCACCCGGTCCCAGAACCCTGAGACTGAGTGTCTTCAATTTATCAAGCAAGATATTGAGCCCTGCCCATGTCTCCTTGCTTTGTAAAGGACACCAGCAGTATGACCTCAGAACAGCCCCCCTCTTTTGTAAAGGACACCAGCAATATGATCTCAGAACAGCTCCCCTACTTTATAAAGGACACCAGCAGTATGGTCTCAGAACAGCTCCCCTACTTTATAAAGGACACCAGCAGTATGGTCTCAGAACAGCTCCCCTCCTTTGTAAAGGACACCAGCAGTATGATCTCAGAACAGCTCCCCTACTTTGTAAAGGACACCAGCAGTATGGTCTCAATTATTAAATCTCTTGATCCTCTCCCTGGTAATACTTTGTTAGCTACTTTTGATGTTGAGTTATACACAAATATTCCACACGAGGGCGGTATTGAAGCTATGGAACATTTTCTTCCTCAACGTGACCCTAACTACCTTCCAGTGCATGCATTATAATATAACATTGGTTGAAATAGTACTCACACACAACTACTTCATGTTTCTAAATCATATTTTTATTCAGACAAAGGGTACTGCTATGGAATTCTCCATGGCTCCTAACTATGCTAATTTGTATGTGGGTTACATGGAGAAACAGTCCATTTTTAATCCACTCCAAAAAAAAATATTGCCTAACATCATTATTTGGAAACGGTATATTGCTGATATTTTTTTGTTCTATAGAGGGTGATGCAAAGAGCTCCAGGCATTCCATGCTTTTCTTAACTCTTGTTCTGAGCATCTGAGATGTACTATGTAATCTGATACACGTCAGATCAGTTTCTTTGATCTTCTGATCCTGTGTGAGGATAATGTTCTGCTCATTGATCTTTGGAAACCCACTGATCTTTACAGGAACCCACTGATCTTTACAGGAACCCACTGATCTTTACAGGAACCCACTGATCTTTACAGGAACCCAATGATCTTTACAGGAACCCACTGATCTTTACAGGACACCTACTGATCTTTACAGGAACCCACTGATCTTTACAGGAACCCACTGATCTTTACAGGAAACCCACTGATCTTTACAGGAACCCACTGATCTTTACAGGACACCTACTGATCTTTACAGGAACCCACTGATCTTTACAGGAACCCACTGATCTTTACAGGAACCCGCTGATCTTTACAGGACACCTACTGATCTTTACAGGACACCTACTGATCTTTACAGGAACCCACTGATCTTTACAGGAACCCACTGATCTTTACAGGAACCCACTGATCTTTACAGGACACCTACTGATCTTTACAGGACACCTACTGATCTTTACAGGAACCCACTGATCTTTACAGGAACCCACTGATCTTTACAGGAACCCACTGATCTTTACAGGAACCCGCTGATCTTTACAGGAAACCCACTGATCTTTACAGGAACCCACTGATCTTTACAGGACACCTACTGATCTTTACAGGAACCCACTGATCTTTACAGGAACCCACTGATCTTTACAGGAACCCACTGATCTTTACAGGAACCCGCTGATCTTTACAGGACACCTACTGATCTTTACAGGACACCTACTGATCTTTACAGGAACCCACTGATCTTTACAGGAACCCACTGATCTTTACAGGACACCTACTGATCTTTACAGGACACCTACTGATCTTTACAGGAACCCACTGATCTTTACAGGAACCCACTGATCTTTACAGGAACCCGCTGATCTTTACAGGAACCCGCTGATCTTTACAGGACACCTACTGATCGTAACAGTTTGTTGAGGGCAGATAGTTGTCACCCACTTCCCTTGAAAAACAGTTTGCCCTACAGCCAATTCTGTCGATTCAAAAGAATTTGCAAAAAACAATCAGATTTTCGTGTCACGACATCCGCCAAAGTCAGTCCCTCTCCTTGTTGGGGCGGCATTCGGCGGTCGACGTCACCGGCTTTCTAGCCACCGCCGATCCACTTTTCATTTTCCATTTGTTCTGTCTTTGTCTTATCACACCTGGCTTCACTCAATCAATTACTTGTTTATTATTTAACCCTCTGTTCCCCGTGTTGTATTTGTGAGTTATTGTTTATTGTATTTTCGGTCCGTCGTGGTGTGCTCGTGATGTACTTTTACTCAAAATGACAAATGTACAAAGTAATGTTGATTACTCATATTTGCTGTCCTGCGCCTAATTCTCCACACCAGCAACACACCCTTACAGAGTCACTCACCCGAAGAAGGGAGTCAGCAGGAGCAGACGCCCTACCATTTGCAGTGGATGAGCGAGTTCAGCAGCACGCGACCATGTTGCAACGTCTGGGCACAGCCATGGATTGCTTGCTGTAGACGATGGATCGTTGGGAGAGAAGGAGGTTTTCCAGGACCTTCACCACCGCCCCCACTACAACAGGTGCCACTGTCCACCCTCTTCCACCTGGTGCCAGCGGGATTCGACTCTCGCTCCCGAGGGAGTATGATGGGACTGCTGCCGGATGCCAGGGGTTTCTACTACAGCTGGAGCTCCACCTGGCGACCGTCTACCCGGCTCCTTCGGGCGTGAGTGTGTCCACCGTCGTCTCCCGCCGCTCAGGCAAAGCCCTGGAGTGAGCCAACTCCGTATGGAGTGAGGAAGACGCGGCGTTGGACCATTATGCAGAGCGTTTGTCCCACCTGAGGCAGGGGACGAGGAGCGAGCAGGATTTCGCCTTGGTCTTCCGGACCCTGGCCGCCAGCGCGGGATGGAGCGACAAGGCCCTGATCAATCACTACAGGTGCAGTCTGCGCAAGGACGTCTGCCGGGAGTTGGCCTGCCGAGACACCACCCCCACATTGGACCAGCTGGTGGACAGGTCCATCCGGCTGGAAAACCTGCTGACTGCCCGCGGACGTCTGGATCGGGACCTGTCAGTTCCATCCCCCAGCACCCCAGCACCTCCTCTCCGATGCCCGTGGAGCTGGGAGGTGCTGCACTTAGGGTGACCAGAGGAGGGGCCATTCCCTGTACCATCTGTGGCCCGAAGAGAGGGCACACTGCTGGTCGGTGCTGGGGGGGGGGGGGGTTCCTCAGGGAGTTGGCACCAGGCTCTCCCAGAGCCCCCTGTTGCTCACATGTATGTGTTTATTTCATTTCCTGAGTCTTCCCCGCATTCCCAGCATAAGGCCCTAGTAGATTCAGGCGCAGCTGGGAATTTTATTGATTGTTCATTTGCTCCTAGTTTAGGGATTCCCCTTGTTCCTGTGGATATGCCCTTCACTGTGCATGCCGAAGATAGTCGACCACTAGGGTCAGGGCTGATTAGGGAGGCCACCGCTCCACTGGACATGGTTATGCAGGAGGGTCATGAAGAGAGAATCAGCCTCTTCCTTATTGATTCTCCTGCGTTTCCCGTGGTGCTGGGCCTACCCTGGTTGGCCTGTCATGACCCCACTATTTCGGGGCAACAGAGGGCTCTCACGGGGTGGTCACATGAGTGCTCAGGGAGGTGTGTGGGTGGTTTCCATCGGTGCGACTACGTTGGAAAGCACAGACCAGGTCTCCACCATGCACATCCCCTCAGAATATGCCGATTTGGCTCTCGCCTTCTATAAGAAGAGGGCGACTAAATTATGATCTCATCGACGGGGGGATTGTGCGATAAATCTCCTGGTAGACGCAGTACTTCCCAGGAGTTGTGGGATCCTGTGTTTTACATTATAGCCATTACCATATATATATATGATTAAATATTATCTGATGTTGGCTGTGTGTATCTGCATTTGTGCACTTGAGCATCATCATGAGAGTAAACAACTGCTTGCTACATCTACTTGCCTGTTTGTGTGTGACAAGAACTGAGTAACATGGTGTGACCTGCATGTTGCAAAACCGTAGATAACAGCCCAGCAGATGCTTTGTCCTTGTGTTTGTATGTAACAATATTGAGCACATGGCATGACTTGCTGTATCTTACAAAGTTGTGATAGGGAGGGGTGGTCATCACGAGGTTTAACTGAGATGGAAAAATACTGAACAACACAATAGTAGGAACTGAGCAACTGTTATAACTAGGCTGCGATACCAGAACAGTAAGAATCTATACATCGATGGAGGGAGGACTCCAAGAAGCGCCAAGAGGCGGGGACCCGCCTGAGCGCCTGCGATAGGCTGAGCAAGTTTAAACCACGCCCAGCCTCTACTGTGATAGGCCAACAGACGGGTTGGAACTATGTCCATCACAGTATAAGAACAACTGTTTACGTACATCCTGTCAGCTCCCTGTTCTGCCCTGTGTGGTATTACTGTGAGCCCGTACATACGAAAGTTGCATTTGCCATTTATTACTTAGCTAATAAAACATACATAGTATACAATCGGTGACTCATTGTTATATTTATCCTGATACCAGAATCGAATTTACGCAACTCTAACAGAGTCACATGTATCCTCTGTCACAGGAAGATACGGTGACTATGTAAACATATGTCTCCGAATCCGTGGAGCAGGGATACATTTAGCCCTCCACTTCACCCGCCTCCTCGAGTTTCTTTTTTGTGAAGAAGAAGGATGGAGGTCTGCGCCCAGAAGAAGGATGGGGGTCTGCGCCCAGAAGAAGGATGGAGGTCTGCGCCCAGAAGAAGGATGGAGGTCTGCGCCCAGAAGAAGAATGGAGGTCTGCGCCCAGAAGAAGGATGGAGGTCTGCGCCCAGAAGAAGGATGGAGGTCTGCGCCCAGAAGAAGGATGGAGGTCTGCGCCCAGAAGAAGGATGGAGGTCTGTGCCCAGAAGAAGGATGGGGGTCTGCGCCTAGAAGAAGGATGGAGGTCTGCGCCCAGAAGAAGGATGGAGGTCTGCGCCCAGAAGAAGGATGGGGTCTGCGCCCAGAAGAAGGATGGAGGTCTGCGCCCAGAAGAAGGATGGGGGTCTGCGCCCAGAAGGATGGAGGTCTGCGCCCAGAAGAAGGATGGAGGTCTGTGCCCAGAAGAAGGATGGGGGTCTGCGCCCAGAAGAAGGATGGGGGTCTGCGCCCAGAAGAAGGATGGAGGTCTGCGCCCAGAAGAAGGATGGGGGTCTGCGCCCGTGTATTGACTATCGAGGGATCAATCAGATCACAGTGAGGTACAGCTACCCGCTGCCTCTCATCACCACTGCGATAGAGTCATTGCACAGGGCGCTTCTTCACACAATTGGATCTCAGGAGCGCTTACAACCTGATGCGTATCCGGGAGGGAGACAAGTGGAAGACGGCATTTTGTACCACCTCAGGGCACTATGAGTAGCTCGTCATGCCGTGGGGGTTGATGAATGCTCAATCAGTCTTCCTGGCCTTTGTTGACGAGATTTTTCCGGGACCTGCACGGGCAGGGTGTAGTGGTGTATATCGACAACATCCTGATATACTCCACTACACGCACCGAGCATGTGTCCCTGGTGCGCAGGGTGCTTGGTCGACTGTTGGAACATGACCTGTACGTCAAGGCTGAGAAATGTCTGTTCTTCAAACAGTCTGTCTCCTTCATAGGGTACCGCATTTCCACATCAGGGGTGGAGATGGGGAGTGACCACATTTCAGCCGTGTGTAATTGGCCGACTCCCACAACGGTAAAGGAAGTGCAGTGGTTTCTGGGGTTTGCCAAATACTACCGGAGGTTTATCTGGGGTTTAGGTCAGGTAGCGGCTCCCATTACCTCACTGCTGAAGGGGGGACCGGTGTGGCTGTAGTGGTCGGCTGAGGCAGACAGGGCTTTGGTCGCCTGAAGGCTCTGTTTACCTCGGCTCCCATGCTGGCTCATCCGGATCCCTCTTTGGTGTTCATAGTGGAGGTGGACGTGTCCGAGGCTGGGATAGGAGCTGTGCTCCCTCAGCGCTCGGGTACGCCACCAAAGCTCCGCCCCTGTGCTTACTTTTCAAAGAAGCTCAACCCGGCAGAGCGAAACTATGATGTGGGGACCGGGAGTTGTTGGCTATAGTCAAGGCTCTGAAGGCGTGGAGACATTGGCTTGAGGGGGCTAAAACACCCTTTTCTCATCTGGACTGACCACCGCAATCTGGAGTACATCCGGGCGGCGAGGAGACTGAACCCTCGCCAGGCAAGGTGGGCTATATTCTTTACCTGTTTTGTTTTCACTCTGTCCTACAGACCAGAACGCTAAAGACAGATGCACTGTCCCGGATGTATGACACAGAGCAGCGCTCCATGGATCACACTCCCATACTTCCGGCCTCTTGCCTGGTGGCACCGGTGGTGTGGGAGCTGGACGCTGACATCGAGCGGGCGTTACGCACAGAGCCCACTCCCCATAGTGTCCAGCTGGGCGCCTGTACGTTCCATCTGCTGTCCGCGACCGTTTGATCTATTGGGCCCATACGTCACCCTCCTCTGGTCATCCTGCCATCGGTCGGACGGTGCGTTGCCTTAGTGGGAAGTACTGGTGGCCTACCTTGGCCAAGGACGTGAGGGTTTATGTTTTCTCCTGCTCAGTGTGCGCCCAGTGCAAGGCTCCCAGGCACCTGCCCAGAAGGAAATTACAACCCTTACCGGTTCCACAACGGCAGTGGTCGCACCTGTCGGCGGACTTCCTGATGCATCTTCCTCCCTCACAGGGCAACACCACGATCCTGGTCGTTGTGCATCGGTTTTCTAAGTTCTGCTGTCTCCTTCCTCTGCCCGGTCTCCCTACGGCCCTACAGACTGTGAAGGCCCTGTTCACTCACGTCTTCCGGCACTACGGGGTGCCTGAGGACATCTCTGATCGGGGTCCCCAGTTCACGTCCGGGGTCTGGAGAGCGTTCATAGAATGTCTGGGGGTCCCAGTCAGCCTTACCTCAGGTTTTCACCCTGAGAGTAACGGGTAGGTTTGAGAGAGTAAATCATTACGTGGGTAGGTTTCTGCGGTCATATTGCCAGGACCGGCCGGGGGAGTGGGCCACGTTCATCCCCTGGGCAGATGGCCCAAAACTCACTCCGCCACTCCTCCACTAACCACTCTCCTTTCCAGTGCGTACTGGGTTATCAGCCGGTTCTGGCACCATGGCATCAGAGCCAGATCAATGCTCCTGAGGTGTACGAATGGTTCAAGTGCTCGGAGGAGACCTGGGACGCCGCCCATGTGCACCTACAACAGGCCGTGAGGCGGCAAAAGCGAGCGCCGAACGCCACCACAGCGAGGCCCCGGTGTTCGACCCGAAACCTGCCCCTCCACCAGCCCTGCCGGAGGCTGGGTCCGCGGTTTGTGGGGCCATTTAAAGTCCTGAGGAGACTGAACGAGGTATGTTATGGGTTACAGCTTCCCCAGATTATCGCATTAATCCCTCGTTCCATGCGTCTCTCCTCAGGCCGGTGGTGGCTGGTCCACTCCTGGAAGCTGAGGTGCGGGAGTTTCCTCCGCCCCCTCTGGACATCGAGGGGGCCCGGCGTATGCTGTTCGAGCCATCCTGGACTCGAGGCATCGGGAGAGGGGCCTTCAGTACCTCGTGGAGTGGGATGGATACGGTCCGTAGGAGAGATGTTGGGTGCCAGTGGAGGACGTCTTGGACGCTTCGCTGCTGCGGAATTTCCACTGTCTCCATCCGGATCGCCCTGCGCCTCGTCCTCCGGTCGGTGTCGGCGCGCTGCTGGAGACGCGTGTCAAGGGGGGGTACTGTCACGACTTCCGCCAAAGTCGGTCCCTCTCCTTGTTCGGGCGGCGTCACCGGCTTTCTAGCCACCGCCGATCCACTTTTCATTTTCCATTTGTTCTGTCTTTGTCTTATCACACCTGGCTTCAATGTCTATTTGTCTATTTGCACAATGTCTATTTGCACCCCTACTGGATGGAAACTACAAGTGTAATGGCTGTGCTCAATGGAATGGCACTTACAAATGTAGATCCTTCTAACAGGGAAACAGATCCCAATCAAAGGTGTTATCACGTGCTCCACTAAGACAGTATTTATCGTATAGCTTGTCCTTGTGGTAAAAATGATGTGGGTAAAACAAAACACGAATTAAAATAACGAATCTCGGAGCATTGTATACCCAGTTGCGGCCCACTTTTTGGAAGAAAACTACTAGATTTCGTCACTACGTTATATCGGTATCGAAAAGGTCACCCTCCCAGGAGAGGGGGTGACCTCGACAATTTATTGTTAAAATGAGAGGCTGCCTGGATCTTTAATTTAAAGAGTCTTGCTTCCTTCGGTCTCAACGTAGACTTTGATATGAAGCCATTCTTGTGATTAACCAATGATATCAGGTGGAGGGATAGTACCTGGACTGGTGGAGGGATAGTACCTGGACTGGTGGAGGGATAGTACCTGGACTGGTGGAGGGATAGTACCTGGACTGGTGGAGGGATAGTACATGGACTGGTGGAGGGATAGTACCTGGACTAGTGGAGGGATAGTACCAGGACTAGTGGAGGGATAGTACCTGGACTGGTGGAGGGATAGTACCTGGACTGGTGGAGGGATAGTACCTGGACTGGTGGAGGGATAATACCTGGACTGGTGGAGGGATAGTACCTGGACTGGTGGAGGGATAGTACCTGGACTGGTGGAGGGATAGTACTTGGACTAGTGGAGGGATAGTACCTGGACTGGTGGAGGGATAGTACCTGGACTGGTGGAGGGATACAGTAACAAAGGCCTACCTGGAGCAGGTGGCGAAGGCGGTGGTGAAGGGCGTGATGAGGCCGGACAGGAAGCTGAAGGGGTTCTTGTGTGTGAACCCAAAGTAGATGAGAGGCAGGATGACCCCCCCGTGGATGATATGACCCAGGACGGAGGCAAATATGTATTTCCCCAGACTGGTCACCAACAGAACCACATCCTCCATCTCCACTATCTTACTACCCACCAGGAACATGATGCCGAACGGGACGTACCTGAGGTAGGAGAAATATAGAATGTATACCATTTGGTGAGGTGATGACTAACAGAATATCTATTTTTGCTGCAGATTTATTTGAAAGTAAAAGCTAAAACATTTATCAGAAATGTAATTAAATATTTAATTTGATTCTACATAAGTAGGCAGCTTCCCAGTCAAAAAGTAGCTTCTCATTTCAGTGTCAAATGCATAGCGTCAGCAGCCTACAACACCTCCTGCAGTTCTTAAGGAATAAACAGTACAGACTTTATCTAGTGAGCCATCAGAAGCTCCTCTTGTTTTCCCTTGGGAATAGTCTTGGGGACCAGGAGAGGCTAATCACATGATCTGGGTTGTTTAAGGTCACTCACCACATGATCCAGGACACCAGCACCATGGTGGCTTCATTGAAAGCGTTGAAGAAGCGTATGAGCTCCTCCCCCTCCTCTCCCAGCTTCCTCAGTGCCACACCGAACACCATGGCAAAGAGCACCAGGCCCAATATGTTCATACCATCTGGTTCTGTGCCCACAGGAACCTACATAGAACACAACACAGTTTTGTTTATGTATGGTTGTTAGTTTAAAAAAATATATTTAAAAAACACAGATCATAACATTTGAACACAGAAAATTACAACACATAAAATAGAACATTAGAACATAGAACATCAGAGCATCATAACATCTGAACATCTGAACACAGAATATCAGAACACATAAAATAGAACATTAGAACATCAGAACATGATAACATCAGAACATAGATCAGAACACAGAACATCATAACATCATAACATCTGAACACAGAATATCAGAACATAAAACATCAGAACATAAAACACAGGACATCAGAACATAAAACATAGGACATCAGAACATAAAACATAGGACATCAGGACATCAGAACATAAAACATCAGAACATAAAACATAGGACATCAGAACATAAAACATAGGACATCAGAACATAAAACATAGGACATCAGAACATAAAACATAGGACATCAGGACATAAAACATAGGACATCAGACATCAGAACATCAGAACATAAAACATAGGACATCAGAACATAAAACATAGGACATCAGAACATAAAACATAGGACATCAGGACATAAAACATAGGACATCAGAACATAAAACATAGGACATCAGAACATAGGACATCAGGACATAAAACATAGGACATCAGAACATAAAACATAGGACATCAGGACATAAAACATAGGACATCAGGACATAAAACATAGGACATCAGGACATCAGAACATAAAACATAGGACATCAGGACATAAAACACAGGACATCAGGACATAAAACATCAGAACATCAGAACATAAAACATAAAACATCAGAACATAAAACATAAAACATAAAACATCAGAACATAAAACATAGGACATCAGGACATCAGGACATAAAACATCAGAACATAAAACATCAGAACATAAAACATAAAACATAAAACATAAAACATCAGAACATAAAACATAAAACATAAAACATAAAACATCAGAACATAAAACATAAAACATAAAACATAAAACATCAGAACATAAAACATAAAACATAAAACATAAAACATAAAACATAAAACGTAAAACATCAGAACATAAAACATAAAACATAAAACATAAAACATAAAACATCAGAACATAAAACATAAAACATAAAACATAAAACATCAGAACATAAAACATAAAACATAAAACATAAAACATAAAACATCAGAACATAAAACATCAAACATCAGAACATAAAACATCAGAACATAAAACATCAAACATCAAACATAAAACATAAAACATAAAACATAAAACATCAGAACATAAAACATCAGAACATAAAACATAAAACATAGGACATCAGGACATCAGAACATAAAACATAGGACATCAGGACATCAGAACATAAAACATAGGACATCAGAACATAAAACATAGGACATCAGAACATAAAACATAGGACATCAGAACATAAAACATAGGACATCAGAACATAAAACATAGGACATCAGGACATCAGGACATAAAACATAGGACATCAGAACATAAAACATAGGACATCAAGACATAAAACATAGGACATCAGGACATCAGGACATAAAACATAGGACATCAGGACATAAAACATAGGACATCAAGACATAAAACATAGGACATCAAGACATAAAACATAGGACATCAGAACATAAAACATAGGACATCAGGACATAAAACATAGGACATCAGGACATAAAACATAGGACATCAGAACATAAAACATCAGAACATAAAACATAGGACATCAGAACATAAACCATCAGAACATAAAACATAGGACATCAGGACATAAAACATAGGACATCAGAACATAAACCATCAGAACATAAAACATAGGACATCAGGACATAAAACATAGGACATCAGGACATAAAACATAGGACATCAGAACATAAACCATCAGAACATAAAACATAGGACATCAGGACATAAAACATAGGACATCAGGACATAAAACATCAGAACATAAAACATAGGACATCAGGACATTAGAACATAAAACATAGGACATCAGGACATTAGAACATAAAACATAGGACATCAGGACATTAGAACATAAAACATAGGACATCAGGACATTAGAACATAAAACATAGGACATCAGGACATTAGAACATAAAACATAGGACATCAGGACATTAGAACATAAAACATAGGACATCAGGACATAAAACATAGGACATCAGAACATAAAACATAGGACATCAGGACATCAGAACATAAAACATCAGAACATAAAACATAGGACATCAGAACATAAAACATAAAACATAGGACATCAGAACATAAAACATAGGACATCAGGACATAAGAACATAAAACATCAGAACATAAAACATAGGACATCAGAACATAAAACATAGGACATCAGGACATAAAACATAGGACATCAGAACATAAAACATAGGACATCAGAACATAAAACATAGGACATCAGAACATAAAACATAGGACATCAGAACATAAAACATAGGACATCAGAACATAAAACATAGGACATCAGGACATCATAACATCAGAAAAACATAGGACATCAGAACATAGGACATCAGAACATAGGACATCAGAACATAAAACATAGGACATCAGAACATAAACCATCAGAACATCAGGACATCAGAAAACATAGGACATCAGAACATAAAACATAGGACATCAGAACATAAAACATAGGACATCAGAACATAAAACATAGGACATCAGAACATAAAACATAGGACATCAGAACATAAAACATAGGACATCAGAACATAAAACATAGGACATCAGAACATAAGACATCAGAACATAGGACATCAGAACATCAGAACATAAAACATAGGACATCAGAACATAAAACATAGGACATCAGAACATAAAACATAGGACATCAGGACATAAAACATAGGACATCAGAACATAAAACATAAAACATAGGACATCAGAACATAAAACATAGGACATCAGGACATAAAACATAGGACATCAGAACATAAAACATAGGACATCAGAACATAAAACATAGGACATCAGAACATAAAACATCAGGACATCAGGACATAAAACATAGGACATCAGAACATAAAACATAGGACATCAGAACATAAAACATAGGACATCAGAACATAAAACATAGGACATCAGAACATAAAACATAGGACATCAGAACATAGGACATCAGAACATAGGACATCAGAACATAAAAGAACATAAAACATAGGACATCAGAACATAAAACATAGGACATCAGAACATAAAACATAGGACATCAGGACATCAGAACATAAAACATAGGACATCAGGACATCAGAACATAAAACATAGGACATCAGAACATAAAACATAGCACATCAGAACATCAGAACATAAAACATAGGACATCAGAACATAAAACATAGGACATCAGGACATCAGAACATAAAACATAGGACATCAGAACATAAAACATAGGACATCAGAACATAAAACATAGGACATCAGGACATCAGAACATAGGACATCAGAACATAAAACATAGGACATCAGGACATCAGAACATAAAACATAGGACATCAGAACATAAAACATAGGACATCAGAACATAAAACATAGGACATCAGGACATCAGAACATCAAACATAGGACATCAGAACATAAAACATAGGACATCAGAACATAAAACATAGGACATCAGAACATAAAACATAGGACATCAGAACATAAAACATAGGACATCAGAACATAGGACATCAGAACATAAAACATAGGACATCAGAACATAAAACATAGGACATCAGAACATAAAACATAGGACATCAGAACATAAAACATAGGACATCAGAACATAGGACATCAGAACATAAAACATAGGACATCAGAACATAAAACATAGGACATCAGAACATAAAACATAGGACATCAGAACATAAAACATAGGACATCAGAACATAAAACATAGGACATCAGGACATCAGAACATAAAACATAGGACATCAGAACATAAAACATAGGACATCAGAACATAAAACATAGGACATCAGAACATAAAACATAGGACATCAGAACATAGGACATCAGAACATAAAACATAGGACATCAGAACATCAGGACATCAGAACATAGGACATTAGAACATAAAACATAGGACATCAGAACATAAAACATAGGACATCAGAACATAAAACATAGGACATCAGAACATAGAACATAGGACATCAGAACATAAAACATAGGACATCAGAACATAAAACATAGGACATCAGGACATCAGAACACAGAACATCATAACATCTGAACACAGAACATCAGAACATAGAACATCAGAACATAAAACATAGGACATCAAAACATCAGAACATCAGAACATAGGACATCAGAACATAGGACATTAGAACATAAAACATAGGACATCAGAATATAGGACATCAGAACATAAAACATAGGACATCAGAATATAGGACATCAGAACATCAGAACATAGAACATCAGAACACAGAACATAGGACATCAGAACACAGAACATCAGAACATCAGAAATCAGAACATCAGAACATAGGACATCAGAACACAGAACATAGGACATCAGAACACAGAACATCAGAACATCAGAAATCAGAACATCAGAACATAGGACATCAGAACACAGAACATCAGAACATCAGAAATCAGAACATCAGAACATAGGACATCAGAACACAGAACATCAGAACATCAGAAATCAGAACATCAGAACATAGGACATCAGAACACAGAACATCAGAACATCAGAACATAGGACATCAGAACATCAGAAATCAGAACATCAGAACATAGGACATCAGAACACAGGACATCAGAACACAGAACATCAGAACATAGGACATCAGAACATCAGAACATAGGACATCAGAACATAGGACATCAGAACACAGGACATCAGAACATAGGACATCAGAACATAGGACATCAGAACATAGGACATCAGAACATAGGACATCAGAACACAGAACATCAGAACATAGGACATCAGAACATAGGACATCAGAACATAGGACATCAGAACACAGGACATCAGAACATAGGACATCAGAACATAGGACATCAGAACATAGGACATCAGAACATAGGACATCAGAACACAGAACATCAGAACATAGGACATCAGAACATAGGACAAATCAAATCAAATCAAATCAAATTTTATTTGTCACATACACATGGTTAGCAGATGTTAATGCGAGTGTAGCGAAATGCTTGTGCTTCTAGTTCCGACAATGCAGTGATAACCAACAAGTAATCTAACTAACAATTCCAAAACTACTGTCTTATACACAGTGTAAGGGGATAAGGAACATGTACATAAGGATATATGAATGAGTGATGGTACAGAGCAGCATACAGTAGATGGTATCGAGTACAGTATATACATATGAGATGAGTGTGTAGACAAAGTAAACAAAGTGGCATAGTTAAAGTGGCTAGTGATACATGTGTTACATAAGGATGCAGTCGATGTTGTAGAGTACAGTATATACATATGCATATGAGATGAATAATGTAGGGTAAGTAACATTATATAAGGTAGCATTGTTTAAAGTGGCTAGTGATATATTTACATCATTTCCCATCAATTCCCATTATTAAAATGGCTGGAGTTGGGTCAGTGTCAATGACAGTGTGTTGGCAGCAGCCACTCAATGTTAGTGGTGGCTATTTAACAGTCTGATGGCCTTGAGATAGAAGCTGTTTTCAGTCTCTCGGTCCCAGCTTTGATGCACCTGTACTGACCTCGCCTTCTGGATGATAGCGGGGTGAACAGGCAGTGGTTCGGGTGGTTGATGTCCTTGATGATCTTTATGGCCTTCCTGTAACAACGGGTGGTGTAGGTGTCCTGGAGGGCAGGTAGTTTGCCCCGGTGATGCGTTGTGCAGTCCTCACTACCCTCTGGAGAGCCTTGCGGTTGAGGGGCGGAGCAGTTGCCGTACCAGGCGGTGATACAGCCCGCCAGGATGCTCTCGATTGTGCATCTGTAGAAGTTTGTGAGTGCTTTTGGTGACAAGCCGAATTTCTTCAGCCTCCTGAGGTTGAATAGGCGCTGCTGCGCCTTCTTCACGGCAGCTGTCAGTGTGAGTGGACCAATTCAGTTTGTCTGTGATGTGTATGCCGAGGAACTTAAAACTAGCTACCCTCTCCACTACTGTTCCATCGATGTGGATAGGGGGTGTTCCCTCTGCTGTTTCCTGAAGTCCACAATCATCTCCTTAGTTTTGTTGACGTTGAGTGTGAGGTTATTTTCCTGACACCACACTCAAGGGCCCTCACCTCCTCCCTGTAGGCCGTCTCGTCGTTGTTGGTAATCAAGCCTACCACTGTTGTGTCGTCCGCAAACTTGATGATTGAGTTGGAGCGTGCGTGACCACGCAGTCGTGGGTGAACAGGGAGTACAGGAGAAGGCTCAGAACGCACCCTTGTGGGGCCCCCGTGTTGAGGATCAGCGGAGAGAGATGTTGTTGCCTACCCTCACCACCTGGGGCGGCCCGTCAGGAAGTCCAGTACCCAGTTGCACAGGGCGGGGTCGAGACCCAGGGTCTCGAGCTTGATGATGAGCTTGGAGGGTACTATGCTGTTGAATGCCGAGCTGTAGTCGATGAACAGCATTCTCACATAGGTATTCCTCTTGTCCAGGTGGGTTAGGGCAGTGTGCAGTGTGGTTGAGATTGCATCGTCTGTGGACCTATTTGGGCGGTAGGCAAATTGGAGTGGGTCTAGGGTGTCAGGTAGGGTGGAGGTGATATGGTCCTTGACTAGTCTCTCAAAGCACTTCATGATGACGGAAGTGAGTGCTACGGGGCGGTAGTCGTTTAGCTCAGTTACCTTAGCTTTCTTGGGAACAGGAACAATGGTGGCCCTCTTGAAGCATGTGGGAACAGCAGACTGGTATAGGGATTGATTGAATATGTCCGTAAACACACCGGCCAGCTGGTCTGCGCATGCTCGGAGGGCGCGGCTGGGGATGCCGTCTGTGTCATGTTTTGTCTTAGATTGTCTTGTCATTTTGGCTTTTCCCTCTGTTCATTTTCCCCCTGCTGGTCTTTTTAGGTTCGTTCCCCTTTTTCTCTCTCCCTTCCTCTCTCTCTTCTCTCTATCGTTCCGTTCCTGCTCCCAGCTGTTCCTATTCCCCCTAATCAATCATTTAGTCTTCCCACACCTGTTCCCTATTCTTTTCCCTGATTAGAGTCCCTATTTCTCTCCTTGTTTTCCGTTCCTGCCCTGTCGGATCCTTGTCTATTGTTCACCGTGCTGTGTCTGTGTATCGCCCTGTCGTGTCGTGTTTCCCTCAGATGCTGCGTGGAGAGCAGGTGTCTGAGTCTGCTAGGTTCAAGTGCCTTCCCGAGGCAACCTGCAGTTCTTGATCGAGTCTCCAGTCTGTTCTCGTCATTACGAGTGGAATTATGTCTTATGTTTGTAGAATTACTTTACTGGATTAAAGACTCTGTTTTCGCCAAGTCGCTTTTGGGTCCTCATTCACCTGCATGACAGTCTGGGCCTGCAGCCTTGCGAGGTTAACACGTTTAAATGTCTTACTCACCTCGGCTGCAGTGAAGGAGAGACCGCATGTTTCCGTTGCAGGCCGTGTCAGTGGCACTGTATTGTCCTCAAGCGGGCAAAAAAGTTATTTAGTCTGCCTGGGAGCAAGACATCCTGGTCCGTGACTGGGCTGGATTTCATCTTGTAGTCCGTGATTGACTGTAGACCCTGCCACATGCCTCTTGTGTCTGAGCCATTGAATTGAGATTCCACTTTGTCTCGTACTGACGCTTAGCTTGTTTGATAGCCTTACGGAGGAATAGCTGCACTGTTTGTATTCAGTCATGTTGCCAGACACCTTGCCCTGATTAAAAGCAGTAGTTCGCGCTTTCCAGTTTCACGCGAATGCTGCCATCAATCCACGGTTTCTGGTTAGGGGAATGTTTTTATCGTTGCTATGGGAACGACATCTTCGACGCACGTTCTAATGAACTCGCACACCGAATCAGCGTATTCGTCAATATTCCCATCTGACGCAATACGAAACATGTCCCAGAACATAGGACATCAGAACATAGGACATCAGAACACAGAACATCAGAACATAGGACATCAGAACATCAGAACATAGGACATCAGAACATCAGAACATAGGACATCAGAACATCAGAACATAGGACATCAGAACACAGGACATCAGAACATCAGAACATAGGACATCAGAACACAGGACATCAGAACATCAGAACATAGGACATCAGAACATCAGAAATCAGAACATCAGAACATAGGACATCAGAACATCAGAACATCAGAACATAGGACATCAGAACATCAGAACATCAGAACATAGGACATCAGAACATCAGAAATCAGAACATCAGAACATAGGACATCAGAACACAGGACATCAGAACACAGAACATCAGAACACCAGAACATAGGACATCAGAACATCAGAAATCAGAACATCAGAACATAGGACATCAGAACACAGAACATAGGACATCAAAACATCAGGAATCAGAACATCAGAACATAGGACATCCAGAACACAGAACATAGGACATCAGAACATAGGACATCAGAACACAGAAACAGAACATCAGAACATATGACATCAGAACACAGAACATAGAACATCAGAACATAGAACATCAGAGCATAGGACATCAGAACATAGGACATCAGAACACAGAACATCAGAACATAGAACATCAGAACATAGGACATCAGAAAACAGAACATAGAACATCAGAACACAGGACATCAGAACATAGGACATCAGAACATAGGACATCAGAACACAGAAGATTAGAACATCTGAACATAGGCTTTCAGTTTATTGATTCAGTGGCTACCATTTATATAGTCTCCTCAAATGATATTCAGAACAGAGAAAAGAGCTATGCTCCTATTGACCCTTTTAGGGGGACCCACCATTACTGGCACTGGTCAGAGGAGGGTCTACCGTGTCTGTTCATCAGTACCCCTCATAGACTGGGTAATTCTCTGCCAATGAATGAGCTAAGCATTTTCTATGGGAGCGTCCCAAATGGTACCATAATCCCTATAAAGTGCCATAGGCCCTGGTTAGTAGTAGTGCACTATATAGGTAATATAGTGGCATTTGGGACGACATATCCATGTCAGTCTGACAGCTACAGGTACAAGGGGCCCAGAAACTACCCAGCTGAGTGATGACATGGCTGGGCTTCCTTCCAGCCTCGCTGGAGGTCAGGTCAACAAGTCAGAAACATTGTCATTCCCAAGCCCGAAGTGCAGTGCAGTCGAGCTCTGTATATTAACCATTGCATGGTGGTCATCTGTGTATTTTATTCCATGTTCATGGTGAACCGACATGTCACGTTGGTTGGCGTTTCGTTTCTTTGGAACATCGTCCCTGAAGCCGCTGTGCCGACATGTTTTCACCTCATGGCTCTTTGGGATCAAAACATTGTCAACAGAGGTGATGGTGGCAGCATCTGCAGGAACAGGGTTTGCAGGCAGGGCTTCAGGTCTGCAGGAACAGGGGTTGCAGGCCTTTCTGTTCTTTTTACATCTGTAGCCTTTTAAAATGGTAGACTACTGAATCTTCCTCTGACAGGTGGGGTGGGAGCCCACATCATCTGGACATGCTATCTTGGTGATACAGAATTTGTTCTCTTTCTTTTCTAAAAGTCTTCAAATTCACACAGAAAAGAAAACAGAGAACAAAACTTGTAGACGCTTCCTGCAGCTGATGGCCGACCTCTTCTCACCTCAGCTCTGTACACATGCACACATACACACAAACACTCTGCAATGCCAACCAGCCACTACATCTGAGTGTATCTGGACAACAGTCGCTCCAGGAATATCTCCTTGCCAGGAATCCATCCTCGGACCGTGCCAGACCAGTGTTCCCTGTTTGGACTCTCTCTCTCTTAAAGGCAGAGTCGTTGGTCAAACGTACATGCTAGCGGGCCAACAGTCCGGGCCTGCCTGGCTACATAAGGGCTGACTATGACACATGGCATAACTGAACAAACACAGGACAGTGACTGACATTGACGTCACAACAGAGTAGCTTGGTCTGATCAGGCTTAAGGATGTGGATGAATACTGATCACATTTTAAAGAAAGAAGTGTTAAACTTGTATTGAGTCCTTTCTGTTTGTTACCAGGCTCCAGGGATATTGCTATGTGTGTTGCTATGGAAGCGGCTGGTCACTTGCGTAGCGTATCGTGACAAGTGTCTTCAACATTGGACAGTGAATCATAGAACAGTGTGAGTGTGTCCAGTACGTTGTCCTCCCACTGGTCTCTCATAGCTGTTTGGGATGTACCCCCAATACCAGACCCAGGACGTACCCCCAATACCAGACCCAGGACGTACCCCCAATACCAGACCCAGGGCTGTTTGGGACGTACCCCCAATACCAGACCCAGGGCTGTTTGGGACGTCCATCGCCCAGGGCTGTTTGGACGTCCCAATACCAGACCCAGGGCTGTTTGGGACGTACCCCCAATACCAGACCCAGAGCTGTTTGGGACGTACCCCCAATACCAGACCCAGAGCTGTTTGGGACTAACCCCCAATACCAGACCCAGAGCTGTTTGGGACGTACCCCCAATACCAGACCCAGGGCTGTTTGGGACATACCCCCAATACCAGACCCAGAGCTGTTTGGGACGTACCCCCAATACCAGACCCAGAGCTGTTTGGGACGTACCCCCAATACCAGACCCAGGACGTACCCCCAATACCAGACCCAGGGCTGTTTGGGGCGTACCCCCAATACCAGACCCAGAGCTGTTTGGGACGTACCCCCAATACCAGACCCAGGACGTACCCCCAATACCAGACCCAGGGCTGTTTGGGACGTACCCCCAATACCAGACCCAGAGCTGTTTGGGACGTACCCCCAATACCAGACCCAGGGCTGTTTGGGACGTACCCCCAATACCAGACCCAGAGCTGTTTGGGACTAACCCCCAATACCAGACCCA
>NW_025750068.1:15000-21035 GCF_021184085.1 Oncorhynchus gorbuscha | reverse complement strand
TAGACCAGAAGTGAAACTCTGCATGATGAATCCAGATTCAGTCCAGAAGTGAAACTCTGCATAGTGAAACCAGATCCATTTAGGCTGCCACCACTACACTGCTCTTCTGATAGGCTGCTACCACTATACTGCTCTTCTGATAGGCTGCCACAGGGAACACTGCTCTTCTGATAGGCTGCTACCACTACATTGCTCTTCTGATAGGCTGCTACCACTATACTGCTCTTCTGATAGGCTGCTACCACTACACTGCTCTTCTGATAGGCTGCTACCACTATACTGCTCTTCTGATAGGCTGCTACCACTATACTGCTCTTCTGATAGGCTGCTACCACTATACTGCTCTTCTGATAGGCTGCTACCACTACACTGCTCTTCTGATAGGCTGCTACCACTACACTGCTCTTCTGATAGGCTGTCACCACTACACTGCTCTTCTGATAGGCTGCTACCACTACACTGCTCTTCTGATATGCTGCCACAGGGAACACTGCTCTTCTGATAGGCTGTCACCACTACACTGCTCTTCTGATAGGCTGCTACCACTACACTGCTCTTCTGATAGGCTGCTACCACTACGCTGCTCTTCTGATAGGCTGCTACCACTACACTGCTCTTCTGATAGGCTGCTACCACTACACTGCTCTTCTGATAGGCTGCCACCACTACACTGCTCTTCTGATAGGCTGCTACCACTATACTGCTCTTCTGATAGGCTGCTACCACTACACTGCTCTTCTGATAGGCTGCTACCACTATACTGCTCTTCTGATAGGCTGCTACCACTACACTGCTCTTCTGATAGGCTGCTACCACTACACTGCTCTTCTGATAGGCTGTCACCACTACACTGCTCTTCTGATAGGCTGCTACCACTACACTGCTCTTCTGATAGGCTGCCACAGGGAACACTGCTCTTCTGATAGGCTGTCACCACTACACTGCTCTTCTGATAGGCTGCTACCACTACACTGCTCTTCTGATAGGCTGCTACCACTACACTGCTCTTCTGATAGGCTGCTACCACTACACTGCTCTTCTGATAGGCTGCTACCACTACACTGCTCTTCTGATAGGCTGTCACCACTACACTGCTCTTCTGATAGGCTGCTACCACTACACTGCTCTTCTGATAGGCTGCTACCACTACACTGCTCTTTCTGATAGGCTGCTACCACTACACTGCTCTTCTGATAGGCTGCTACCACTACACTGCTCTTCTGATAGGCTGCTACCACTATACTGCTCTTCTGATAGGCTGCTACCACTACACTGCTCTTCTGATAGGCTGCTACCACTACACTGCTCTTCTGATAGGCTGCTACCACTACACTGCTCTTCTGATAGGCTGTCACCACTACACTGCTCTTCTGATAGGCTGCTACCACTACACTGCTCTTCTGATAGGCTGCTACCACTACACTGCTCTTCTGATAGGCTGCTACCACTACACTGCTCTTCTGATAGGCTGCTACCACTACACTGCTCTTCTGATAGGCTGCTACCACTATACTGCTCTTCTGATAGGCTGCTACCACTACACTGCTCTTCTGATAGGCTGCTACCACTACACTGCTCTTCTGATAGGCTGCTACCACTACACTGCTCTTCTGATAGGCTGTCACCACTAGACTGCTCTTCTGATAGGCTGCTACCACTATACTGCTCTTCTGATAGGCTGCTACCACTACACTGCTCTCCCTACAGCTATACAATGCCCATGAGGTGTTGAAAGCAACATTCAATTAAATAAGTGTAATTGTTTTGTTTTCAGAGAAATTTAATAGAATAGGTTGAACGAACTAAAGGGTCAGGTGAACAACAGCTCCACCCCACTTCTTTCTGTCTACAGCGGCCATGTCTCGAACCTCACCACAATCTGTGTTGTTGTGATTGAATGGGTGTGTGTGTGTGTTGTTGTGATTGAATGTGTGTGTGTGTGTGTGTGTGTGTGTGTGTGTGTGTGTGTGTGTGTGTGTGTGTGTGTGTGTGTGTGTGTGTGTGTGTGTGTGTGTGTGTGTGTGTGTGTGTGTGTGTGTGTGTGTGTGTGTGTGTGTGTGTGTGTGTGTGTGTGTGTGTGTGTGTGTGTGTGTGTGTGTGTGTCGTGTTTATATGTGCCAAGAATACAGTGTTATTCTAGGCTTGTAAATACAGACCGCAAGACGCCACCAACAATGACTCTCAACCTCTTTCCTTCCTCAAACTCTAAACACGGTCTCTTCCCAGAAAACCAGAGGAGAGAAATGAAAATAACAAAATTATATTCATCATTGTAACCATAACCACTTCCTCCCTCTCTCTTTCCCTCCTCTCCTCCTCGGACTCTAAACCCGGTCTCTTCCCAGAAAGCGGAAGAGGAGAGAAATTAATCAACAAATCATGACGATCATCGTCGTTCATAACCCCCTCCCTAGATACCAGAAAGAATTACAACGTGGCTGCTATGAACGTGAACTGGGTTTTTTTCTACGTTTTGTGTATTCATTCCGTCCGTTTCTGTTTCGGTAAAAAACATTTCTTTTTCTGAAACAGAAGCCGATCGGAAACTAAATGGGGATTAAAAACATTCCTTGGAATTTTGTCCGATAGAAACTCCAAGTTTAAGATCAGCTAGATGCAGACGAAAGTGTCTGTCCATTGTGTTACTGTTGGACTAATGATTACACCCTAAGATCAGCTAGATGCAGGCGAGAGTGTCTGTCCATTGTGTTACTGTTGGACTAATGATGACACCCTAACATCAGCTAGATGTAGACGAGAGTAAACCTTATTGATGTTACATTGAACTGGGTGAATATGAATGACAGTAACCTAAACCTGTCACATTGAACTGGGTGAATATGACAGTAACCCACCCGCTCTCTCTCTCTCTCTCTCTCTCTCTCTCTCTCTCTCTCTCTCTCTCTCTCTCTCTCTCTCTCTCTCTCTCTCTCTCTCTCTCTCTCTCTCTCTCTCTCTCTCTCTCTCTCTCTCTCTCTCTCTCTCTCTCTCTCTCTCTCTCTCTCTCTCTCTCTCTAGAGAGATCAGGACTCCTCTAGTCTCTCATCAGGAGAGACTAGAGGAGTCCAGACATCAGGAGAGACTAGAGGAGTCCAGACAACAGGAGAGACTAGAGGAGTCCAGACATCAGGAGAGACTAGAGGAGTCCAGACATCAGGAGAGAGGAGTCCAGACAACAGGAGAGACTAGAGGAGTCCAGACATCAGGAGAGACTAGAGGAGTCCAGACATCAGGAGGGACTAGAGGAGTCCAGACAACAGGAGAGACTAGAGGAGTCCAGACATCAGGAGAGACTAGAGGAGTCCAGACATCAGGAGAGACTAGAGGAGTCCAGACATCAGGAGAGACAAGAGGAGTCCAGACAACAGGAGAGACTAGAGGAGTCCAGACAACAGGAGAGACAAGAGGAGTCCAGACATCAGGAGAGACTAGAGGAGTCCAGACATCAGGAGAGACTAGAGGAGTCCAGACATCAGGAGAGACTAGAGGAGTCCAGACATCAGGAGAGACTAGAGGAGTCCAGACATCAGGAGAAACAAGAGGAGTTGTAATAAGGTCTCAGCCCTAGCTAGGTGTTGTAATAAGGTCTCAGCCCTAGCTAGGTGTTGTAATAAGGTCTCAGCCCTAGCTAGGTGTTGTAATAAGGCCTCAGCCCTAGCTAGGTGTTGAAATAAGGTCTCAGCCCTAGCTAGGTGTTGTAATAAGGTCTCAGCCCTAGCTAGGTGTTGTAATAAGGTCTCAGCCCTAGCTAGGTGTTGTAATAAGGCCTCAGCCCTAGCTAGGTGTTGTAATAAGGTCTCAGCCCTAGCTAGGTGTTGTAATAAGGCCTCAGCCCTAGCTAGGTGTGGTAATAAGGTCTCAGCCCTAGCTAGGTGTTGTAATAAGGTCTCAGCCCTAGCTAGGTGTTGTAATAAGGCCTCAGCCCTAGCTAGGTGTTGAAATAAGGTCTCAGCCCTAGCTAGGTGTTGTAATAAGGTCTCAGCCCTAGCTAGGTGTTGTAATAAGGCCTCAGCCCTAGCTAGGTGTTGTAATAAGGTCTCAGTTGTCTGTAGAAGTGGTCTGTTGACATTCGGTTAGTGCTGATATAATAATAACCCCAGATGCTGTTGGAACAGAGAGTGCCATAATAACCCCAGATGCTGTTGGAACAGAGAGTGCCATAATAACCCCAGATGCTGTTGGAACAGAGAGTGCCATAATAACCCCAGATGCTGTTGGAACAGAGAGTGCCATAATAACCCCAGGTGCTGTTGGAACAGAGAGTGCCATAATAACCCCAGATGCTGTTGGAACAGAGAGTCCCATAATAACCCCAGATGCTGTTGGAACAGAGAGTGCCATAATAACCCCAGATGCTGTTGGAACAGAGAGTGCCATAATAACCCCAGATGCTGTTGGAACAGAGAGTCCCATAATAACCCCAGATGCTGTTGGAACAGAGAGTGCCATAATAACCCCAGATGCTGTTGGAACAGAGAGTCCCATAATAACCCCAGATGCTGTTGGAACAGAGAGTCCCATAATAACCCCAGATGCTGTTGGAACAGCGTGTCCCATAATAACCCCAGATGCTGTTGGAACAGAGAGTGCCATAATAACCCCAGGTGCTGTTGGAACAGAGAGTGCCATAATAACCCCAGATGCTGTTGGAACAGAGAGTGCCATAATAACCCCAGATGTTGTTGGAACAGAGAGTGCCATAATAACCCCAGATGCTGTTGGAACAGAGAGTGCCATAATAACCCCAGGTGCTGTTGGAACAGCGTATCCCATAATAACCCCAGATGTTGTTGGAACAGACAGTGCCATAATAACCCCAGATGCTGTTGGAACAGCGTATCCCATAATAACCCCAGATGCTGTTGGAACAGAGAGTGCCATAATAACCCCAGATGCTGTTGGAACAGCGTATCCCATAATAACCCCAGATGCTGTTGGAACAGAGAGTGCCATAATAACCCCAGATGCTGTTGGAACAGAGAGTGCCATAATAACCCCAGATGTTGTTGGAACAGAGAGTGCCATAATAACCCCAGATGCTGTTGGAACAGAGAGTGCCATAATAACCCCAGATGCTGTTGGAACAGAGAGTGCCATAATAACCCCAGATGCTGTTGGAACAGAGAGTCCCTTAATAACCCCAGATGCTGTTGGAACAGAGAGTGCCATAATAACCCCAGATGCTGTTGGAACAGAGAGTCCCATAATAACCCCAGATGCTGTTGGAACAGAGAGTGCCATAATAACCCCAGATGCTGTTGGAACAGAGAGTGCCATAATAACCCCAGATGCTGTTGGAACAGCGTATCCCATAATAACCCCAGATGCTGTTGGAACAGAGAGTGCCATAATAACCCCAGATGCTGTTGGAACAGAGAGTGCCATAATAACCCCAGATGTTGTTGGAACAGAGAGTGCCATAATAACCCCAGATGCTGTTGGAACAGAGAGTGCCATAATAACCCCAGATGCTGTTGGAACAGAGAGTGCCATAATAACCCCAGATGCTGTTGGAACAGAGAGTCCCATAATAACCCCAGATGCTGTTGGAACAGAGAGTGCCATAATAACCCCAGATGCTGTTGGAACAGAGAGTCCCATAATAACCCCAGATGCTGTTGGAACAGAGAGTGCCATAATAACCCCAGATGCTGTTGGAACAGAGAGTGCCATAATAACCCCAGATGCTGTTGGAACAGAGAGTCCCATAATAACCCCAGATGCTGTTGGAACAGAGAGTGCCATAATAACCCCAGATGCTGTTGGAACAGAGAGTGCCATAATAACCCCAGATGCTGTTGGAACAGAGAGTCCCATAATAACCCCAGATGCTGTTGGAACAGAGAGTGCCATAATAACCCCAGATGCTGTTGGAACAGAGAGTGCCATAATAACCCCAGATGCTGTTGGAACAGAGAGTGCCATAATAACCCCAGATGCTGTTGGAACAGAGAGTCCCATAATAACCCCAGATGCTGTTGGAACAGAGAGTGCCATAATAACCCCAGATGCTGTTGGAACAGAGAGTGCCATAA
>NW_025750068.1:0-10000 GCF_021184085.1 Oncorhynchus gorbuscha | reverse complement strand
AGGTGGTCTATATATATATATATATATATATATATATATATATATATAGAGGCAGTAGTAGTGGCTAGTAGTGATAGAGAGATGAGACCTGGGTTCTATCAGGTGGTCTATATATATATATATATATATATATATATATAGTGGCAGTAGTAGTGGCTAGTAGTGATGGAGAGATGAGACCTGGGTTCTATCAGGTGGTCTATATATATATATATATATATAGTGGCAGTAGTAGTGGCTAGTAGTGATAGAGAGATGAGACCTGGGTTCTATCAGGTGGTCTATATATATATATATATATATATATAGTGGCAGTAGTAGTGGCTAGTAGTGATAGAGAGATGAGACCTGGGTTCTATCAGGTGGTCTATATATATATATATATATATAGTAGCAGTAGTAGTGGCTAGTAGTGATAGAGAGATGAGACCTGGGTTCTATCAGGTGGTCTATATATATATATATAGTGGCAGTAGTAGTGGCTAGTAGTGATGGAGAGATGAGACCTGGGTTCTATCAGGTGGTCTATATATATATAGTGGCAGTAGTAGTGGCTAGTAGTGATAGAGAGATGAGACCTGGGTTCTATCAGGTGGTCTATATATATATATATATATATACAGTGCCTTGCGAAAGTATTCGGCCCCCTTGAACTTTGCGACCTTTTGCCACATTTCAGGCTTCAAACATAAAGATATAAAACTGTATTTTTTTGTGAAGAATCAACAACAAGTCGGACACAATCATGAAGTGGAACGACATTTATTGGATATTTCAAACTTTTTTAACAAATCAAAAACTGAAACCAAACTAGGAATATATATTTATATATATATATATAGGAAGCCTAGTGGTTAGACTAGTAACCGAAAGGTTGCAAGTTCAAATCCCCCGAGCTGACAAGGTAGAAATCTGTCGTTCCGCCCCTGAACAAGGCAGTTAACCCGCTGTTCCCCTGAACAAGGCAGTTAACCCACTGTTCCCCTGAACAAGGCAGTTAACCCACTGTTCCCCTGAACAAGGTAGTTAACCCACTGTTCCCCTGAACAAGGCAGTTAACCCACTGTTCCCCTGAACAAGGCAGTTAACCCACTGTTCCCCTGAACAAGGCAGTTAACCCACTGTTCCCCCCTGAACAAGGCAGTTAACCCCACTGTTCCCCTGAACAAGGCAGTTAACCCACTGTTCCCCCCTGAACAAGGCAGTTAACCCACTGTTCCCCCGAACAAGGCAGTTAACCCACTGTTCCCCTGAACAAGGCAGTTAACCCACTGTTCCCCTGAACAAGGCAGTTAACCCACTGTTCCCCTGAACAAGGCAGTTAACCCACTGTTCCCCTGAACAAGGCAGTTAACCCACTGTTCCCCTGAACAAGGCAGTTAACCCACTCTTCCCCTGAACAAGGCAGTTAACCCACTGTTCCCCTGAACAAGGCAGTTAACCCACTGTTCCCCTGAGCAAGGCAGTTAACCCACTGTTCCCCTGAACAAGGCAGTTAACCCACTGTTCCCCTGAACAAGGCAGTTAACCCACTGTTCCCCTGAACAAGGCAGTTAACCCACTGTTCCCCTGAACAAGGAAGTTAACCCACTGTTCCCCTGAACAAGGCAGTTAACCCACTGTTCCCCTGAACAAGGAAGTTAACCCACTGTTCCCCTGAACAAGGAAGTTAACCCACTGTTCCCCTGAACAAGGAAGTTAATATATATATATATAAGTAATATAGGACATATAGGGTAATGTAGAGGTAATGTAGGGTATTACAGGACATACTGTATAGTGTAACGTAAGGTAATATAGGACAGATAGGGTAATGTAGAGGTAATGTAGGATATTACAGGACATACTCTATTGTGTAACGTAAGGTAATATAGGACATATAGCGTAATGTAGAGGTAATGTAGGGTATTACAGGACATACTGTATAGTGTAACGTAAGGTAATATAGGACAGATAGGGTAATGTAGAGGTAATGTAGATTATTACAGGACATACTCTACTGTGTAACGTAAGGTACGATAGGACATATAGGGTAATGTAGAGGTAATGTAGGATATTACAGGACATACTCTATTGTGTAACGTAAGGTAATATAGGACAGATAGGGTAATGTAGAGGTAATGTAGGATATTACAGGACAGACTGTATAGTGTAACGTAAGGTAATATAGGACAGATAGGGTAATGTAGGATATTACAGGACATACTGTATAGTGTAAAGTAAGGTAATATAGGACATAGAGGGTAATGTAGAGGTAATGTAGGATATTACAGGACATACTGTATAGTGTGATGTAAGGTAATGAAGGGCATGCAGGACATTTAGGGTAATGTAGAGTCTACAGGACATGTAGGATAATGTAGAGTCTACAGGACATGTAGGGTAATGTAGAGTCTACAGGACATGTAGGATAATGTAGAGTCTACATGACATGTAGGGTAATGTAGAGTCTACAGGACATGTAGGGTAATGTAGAGTCTACAGGACACGTAGGGTAATGTAGAGTCTACAGGACATGTAGGGTAATGTAGAGTCTACAGGACATGTAGGGTAATGTAGAGTCTACAGGACACGTAGGGTAATGTAGAGTCTACAGGACACGTAGGGTAATGTAGAGTCTACAGGACACGCAGGGTAATGTAGAGTACAAATTACTCTGCAGATAGTCACTCCAGAGACACAAGCTCTGTTACACCATCTCTCCCTGTTTCACAGAAATGAAACACTCGCTCTTACACACACACACACACACACACACACACACACACACACACACACACACACACACACACACACACACACACACACACACACACACACACACACACACACTAGGGTCATTAGTGTCTTGTGACAGTTTTCAGTGATCCGTGTTTGTTTTGACAGTTTGCTTTGACAGTTTGTTGCAACAGTGTGTGTGTGTGTGTGTGTGTGTGTGTGTGTGTGTGTGTGTGTGTGTGTGTGTGTGTGTGTGTGTGTGTGTGTGTGTGTGTGTGTGTGTGTGTGTGTGTGTGTGTGTGTGTGTGTGTGTGTGTGTGTGTGTGTGTGTGTGTGTGTGTGTTAAGGACATCAGTGTTAGTTTGGTTAATGGATAAAACATCATTCCTATTCGTGCTGAATAATGGGAACATGACTGGGTTTGAAAATCACTGAGGCTCGTACATTTTAACTGTGACTTCAACACAGCACGCAAAACGTAAAATAACTTTAATACCGTTTGGAACATGCAATATAGGATGTTAATATATTATTACCTACTGTAAACCTGTGGGCCTATAGTATTCACACTACTGTAAACCTGTAGGCCTATAGTATTCACACTACTGTAAACCTGTGGGCCTATAGTATTCACACTACTGTAAACCTGTAGGCCTATAGTATTCACACTACTGTAAACCTGTAGGCCTATAGTATTCAGTCTACTGTAAACCTGTAGGCCTATAGTATTCAGTCTACTGTAAACCTGTAGGCCTATAGTATTCAGTCTACTGTAAACCTGTAGGCCTATAGTATTCACACTACTGTAAACCTGTAGGCCTATAGTATGCAGTCTACTGTAAACCTGTAGACCTACAGTATTCATTCTACTGTAAACCTGTAGGCCTATAGTATTCACATTACTGTAAACCTGTAGGCCTATAGTATTCACACTACTGTAAACCTGTAGGCCTATAGTATTCAGTCTACTGTAAACCTGTAGGCCTATAGTATTCACACTACTGTAAACCTGTAGGCCTATAGTATTCACACTACTGTAAACCTGTAGGCCTATAGTATTCACACTACTGTAAACCTGTAGGTCTATAGTATTCAGACTACTGTAAACCTGTAGGCCTATAGTATTCAGTCTACTGTAAACCTGTAGGCCTATAGTATGCAGTCTACTGTAAACCTGTAGACCTATAGTATTCAGTCTACTGTAAACCTGTAGGCCTATAGTATTCACACTACTGTAAACCTGTAGGCCTATAGTATGCAGTCTACTGTAAACCTGTAGACCTACAGTATTCATTCTACTGTAAACCTGTAGGCCTATAGTATTCACATTACTGTAAACCTGTAGGCCTATAGTATTCACACTACTGTAAACCTGTAGGCCTATAGTATTCAGTCTACTGTAAACCTGTAGGCCTATAGTATTCACACTACTGTAAACCTGTAGGCCTATAGTATTCACACTACTGTAAACCTGTAGGCCTATAGTATTCACACTACTGTAAACCTGTAGGTCTATAGTATTCAGACTACTGTAAACCTGTAGGCCTATAGTATTCAGTCTACTGTAAACCTGTAGGCCTATAGTATGCAGTCTACTGTAAACCTGTAGACCTATAGTATTCACACTACTGTAAACCTGTAGGCCTATAGTATTCAGTCTACTGTAAACCTGTAGGCCTATAGTATGCAGTCTACTGTAAACCTGTAGACCTACAGTATTCATTCTACTGTAAACCTGTAGGCCTATAGTATTCAGTCTACTGTAAACCTGTAGGCCTATAGTATTCACACTACTGTAAACCTGTAGGCCTATAGTATTCAGACTACTGTAAACCTGTAGGCCTATAGTATTCACACTACTGTAAACCTGTAGGCCTATAGTATTCAGTCTACTGTAAACCTGTAGGCCTATAGTATTCACACTACTGTAAACCTGTAGGCCTATAGTATTCAGTATACTGTAAACCTGTAGGCCTATAGTATTCACACTACTGTAAACCTGTAGGCCTATAGTATTCAGACAACTGTAAACCTGTAGGCCTATAGTATTCAGTCTACTGTAAACCTGTGGGCCTACAGTATTCAGACTACTGTAAACCTGTAGGCCTATAGTATTCAGTCTACTGTAAACCTGTAGGCCTATAGTATTCAGTCTACTGTAAACCTGTAGGCCTATAGTATTCAGTCTACTGTAAACCTGTAGGCCTATAGTATTCAGACTACTGTAAACCTGTAGGCCTATAGTATTCAGACTACTGTAAACCTGTAGGCCTATAGTATTCAGTCTACTGTAAACCTGTAGGCCTATAGTATTCACACTACTGTAAACCTGTAGGCCTATATTATTCAGACTACTGTAAACTTGTAGGCCTATAGTGTTCAGTCTACTGTAAACCTATAGTATTCAGTATTTTACTATTATCTACTGCAAACCTGTGGGGCCTATAGTATTCAGTACTATATTACTGTAGTGGAACGAGGCTATGATGGGCTTTCGACAGAGATCCTCGCCTCCCTTCAGATCCTTAGAAAACTGTACAGTAATTTGTTTTGTTTAATGTATTATTTCTTACATCGTTAGCCCAGACACTCAAGTGTTATTACATACAGCCCGGGGAAGAACGATTGGATGTAAAAGCGAAGTCAATTTACCGACATTACGACCAGGAATACGACTTTCCCAAAGTGGATCTCCACCCTGGATCTCATCCCAGAGGCCCGACCCAAAACAACACGGTCACCCTGGACGTGGGATCTCATCCCAGAGGCCCGACCCAAAACAACACGGTCACCCTGGACGTGGGATCTCATCCCAGAGGCCCGACCCAAAACAACACGGTCACCCTGGACGTGGGATCTCATCCCAGAGGCCCGACCCAAAACAACACGGTCACCCTGGACGTGGGATCTCATCCCAGAGGCCCGACCCAAAACAACACGGTCACCCTGGACGTGGGATCTCATCCCAGAGGCCCGACCCAAAACAACACGGTCACCCTGGACGTGGGATCTCATCCCAGAGGCCCGACCCAAAACAACACGGTCACCCTGGACGTGGGATCTCATCCCAGAGGCCCGACCCAAAACAACACGGTCACCCTGGACGTGGGATCTCATCCCAGAGGCCCGACCCAAAACAACACGGTCGCCGCAGGTGAGGCAGACGGAGCGGCCTGCAGGTCAGACTCCGATTGCGAGCACACCATCCACCGCTTCCTAGCATATCACTCGCCAATGTCAAATCTGTAAATAACAAGGTGGACGAAATTAGGGCACGAGTTGCCTTCCAGAGAGACATCAGAGATTGTAACGTTCTCTGGTTCACGGAAACATGTCTCACTCGGGAAGTAGAAAAAGAAACAAACATCTCTCTGGTAAGAAGAAGGGCGGAGCTGTATGCTTTATGATTAATGACTCATGATGTAATCATAACAACATACAGGAACTCAAGTCTTTTTGTTCACCTGATCTAGAATTAGAATTCCTTACAATTAAATGCCGACCGCATTATCTACCAAGAGAATTCTCTTTGATTATAGTCACAGCCACTGTGACTACTTGTACCCCCCCATCAACTCTGTCAATCACCACAGTCTTATCGGCAGACTCAACAGCCTTGGTTTCACAAATGACTGCCTCGCCTGGTTCACCAACAACTTCTCAGACAGAGTTCAGTGTTTCAAATCGGAGGGCCTGTTGTCCAGACCTCTGGTAGTCTCTATGGGGGTGCCACAGGGTTCAATTCTCAGGCTGACTCTTTTTTCTGTATACATCAATGATGTCGCTCTTGCTGCTGGTGATTCTCTGATCCACCTCTACACAGACGACACCATTCTGTATACTTCTGGCCCTTCTTTGGACGCTGTGCTAACAAATCCCCAAACAAGCTACAATGCCATACAACTCCTTCCATGGCCTCCAACTGCTCTTAAATGCTAGTAAAACCAAATGCATGCTCTTCAACCGATTGCTGCCCGCACCCGCCCGCTCGACTAGCATCACCACCCAACATACCAGTGGTAACTATCCTACCGATCCTCGATGACGTCATTTACAAAATAGCCTCCAACACTCTACTCAGCAAACTGGATGCAGTCTATCACAGTGCCATCCGTTTTGTCACCAAAGCCCCTTATACCACCCACCACTGTGACCTGTACACTCTCGTTGGCTGGCCCTCGCTTCATACTCTTCGCCAAACCCACTGGCTCCAGGTCATCTATAAGTCTTTGCTAGGTAAAGCCCTGCCTTATCTCAGCTCACTGGTCACCATAGCATCACCCACTCGTAGCACGCGCTCCAGTAGGTATATCTCACTGGTCACCCCCAAAGCCAATTCTTCCTTTGGCCGCCTCTCCTTCCAGTTCTCTGCTGCCAATGACTGGAACGAACTACAAAATCTCTGAAACTGGAAACGCTTGTCTCCCTCACTAGCTTTAAGCACCAACTGTCAGAGCATCTTACAGATTACTGCACCTGTACATAGCCCACCTATAATTTAGCCCAAACAACTACCTCTTTCCCAACTGTATATAATTTATTCATTTATTTTGCTCCTTTGCACCCCATTATTTTTATTTCTACTTTGCACATTCTTCCATTGCAAATCTACCATTCCAGTGTTTTACTTGCTATATTGTATTTACTTTGCCACCATGGCCTTTTTTTTGCCTTTACACCTTCTCACCTCATTTGCTCACATCGTATATAGACTTGTTTATACTGTATTATTGACTGTATGTTTGTTTTACTCCATGTGTAACTCTGTGTCGAACTGCTTTGCTTTATCTTGGCCAGGTCGCAATTGTAGATGAGAACTTGTTCTCAACTAGCCTACCTAGCTAAATCAATAGTTTAAATACATTTTAAAAACTTGCACATTCATCTTCTGCACATCTAGCACTCCAGTGTTTAATTGCTAAATGGTAATTATTTCACCTCTATGGCCTATTTATTGCCTTACCTCCCTAATCTTACTACATTTGCACACACTGCACATAGATTTTTCTATTGTGTTATTGACTGTACACAATAGGAAAAGTCTTTATTCCATGTGTAACTCTGTGTTGTTGTTTGTGTCGCAATTGCAAATGAGAACTTGTTCTCAACTTGCCTACCTGGTTAAATAAAGGTGAAATAAAATAAATGTCTCAAACTCCGGTTGTGGGGGATGGGGAGCGGCGTGTGCAGCACCGGTGTCGTGAGGAGCTCATAACAGTCTCCGGCAAGGAATTGAGAACAACTTAAATAAAAATAACTTTAAAGCATTACTAGTAGCAGTTTTCAAGGGTATCTCTATATCTCTGCTATTTATATTTTGGACATATTTAGCTTTTATTTCGCTACATTTTACCGAATCCCTTTCCCCCCCCCTGACACTCAACATATATTTACAATTAATTTACGCAAACCAGACTCTTTTAAATGTTCTTTTACGGAAAAACGTTTCAAATGATTTATACTTTTACTTTTGATACTTAAGTATATATATTTTTTTAAAAACAACAACAACTACTTTTAGACTTTTACTCAAGTAGACGACTTCTGTCATGAACGTTTAAAAAGATTATGTAAAAAAAAAAATGCAGTTCCAAAAACCATCGGCCGCTTCTCCGAATCACTAGTATATTATGGGGGAAGGACAATCAGATAAACTGAAACTGACGTGGATTCCTGCTTCGCAACGAGACTGTTTGAAAAGTGAAGAGACTCGTTGTGTTTTCTGTGAAGCGACAGTTTTACTATAAATGTTGACTGGAAGCGAAACCCGCCCAGAGAGAAGTTAGAGAGACACCCCTGGCGGAGGAGGACAGTAACTGAGGGATTTCTCAGAAACCGTGTTCACTTTAAAACGAAAGCGAAACGGATGTGTGTTGGTTGGTGTAGTTAGTGTACGGGTCCTGGACGTTTATTTAACTCCTTACCGATCACCAGCGGGACAGATGATCAAACCAACAAGGAGAGAGAGTAAGAGAGGATGTGAAAGACAATGTGGATATACTATACCGATGGATTACCGCGTCTTCTCTCTACTAGTTTGAACGGTTATTGATGATCAATACCGCTGTGATTCTGTGATTAAAAACGGATTCTGCGTCGGAAAATATAAAAAGTGCATCAGAAAAAAACCTACATTGCACTCGTTTTGCAAAACGGTAAGAATATTTTAACATGGCTGCCTATTGCGGATTTGACCCTTTTTTTCTTCTTCTTTCAAATAGATTTGAGTTTTGTTTCGCAACATTGACTATTGTGCAATTCAATTGCGCCGTAATAAAGCAACCTGACAATACACCATTTTCTACATAATAAATTACATATCGTCATAAAATATTTTTTTGGGGGACTAGACCACAGTCAACACAACCACCTCCTAGCCTAACACATAACACACAGCTGTCTGTGCGGGTCGCTACAATATACTCATTTAAAACACGATTCCCCGTTTGCTTTATAGCGGTAAGGTTGGGGCCAGTGAAACAGGACGAACTAGGATACATATTCTACTAATATCTACTGCTAATATAAACTACAACATTATTGTCTAGAGTCTAGTGAACTGTGAACAGCTTTAGAGCTGGGATGGTTTAAATCAATGTCCATTTACTTCGCTCGGATGGAGAATGTTTACGATCCACGTTTGTTCTCTTGGCAACAGTTGTCCTTTTTTTTAAAGGTTTGACCCAACATCTGTGGGACTATCAGTTAGTTAAATGGTTGGTAGGCAGACGGATACAGACAGACCCAAGCAGGCAGTTAGGTAGGCAGGCAGGCAGACAGATACAGACAGACCCAGCAGAGTGGTAGGTAGGCAGGCAGACGGATACAGACAGACCCAGCAGGTTGGTACAGACAGACCAGGTAGGTAGGTAGGCAGCCAGGCAGACAGATACAGACAGACCCAGCAGGTTGGTAGGCAGGCAGACGGATACAGACAGACCCAGCAGGTTGGTAGGTAGGCAGACAGATACAGACAGACCCAGCAGGTTGGTACAGACAGACCAGGTAGGTAGGTAGGCAGGCAGCCAGGCAGACAGATACAGACAGACCCAGCAGGTTGGTACAGACAGACCAGGTAGGTAGGTAGGCGGGCCAGGCAGACAGATACAGACAGACCCAGCAGGTTGGTAGGCAGGCAGGCAGATACAGACAGACCCAGCAGGTTGGTAGGCAGGCAGGCAGATACAGACAGACCCAGCAGGTTGGTAGGCAGGCAGATAGACAGACAGACCCAGCAGGTTGGTAGGCAGGCAGGCAGATACAGACAGACCCAGCAGGTTGG
>NW_025750067.1:0-21044 GCF_021184085.1 Oncorhynchus gorbuscha | reverse complement strand
CATTAGACCAATGTGTTACAGGCGACATCGGGAAGTGGCTGGGCTTAATTGTCTGCTTGACGCACTTTGCCTGGCCTTACGTGTGTGAGTGTGTCCTAGGCAACAGCGCTCAGCTAAAACAATGAATATCTATCCATTAGGTCGGGATAAAGATGTCGACCGGGGCAGGCGGTGAAACAGGAAGTGGGCAGCAGCTTTCAGAGGAAATCAATGACCGGCCACTCAGTAACAAGGACATGATGTGTCTTCTATAAGAGGACAACACTCACTAACAGGGACATGATGTGTCTTCTATAAGAGGACAACACTCACTAACAGGGACATGACGTGTCTTCTATAACAGGACAACACTCACTAACAGGGACATGATGTGTCTTCTATAACACTCACTAACAGGGACAATGTGTCTTCTATAACACTCACTAACAGGGACATGACGTGTCTTCTATAACACTCACTAACAGGGACATGATGTGTCTTCTATAACAGGACAACACTCACTAACAGGGACATGATGTGTCTTCTATAACACTCACTAACAGGGACATGATGTGTCTTCTATAACAGGACAGACAACACTCACTAACAGGGACATGATGAGTCTTCTATAACAGGACAACACTCACTAACAGGGACATGACGTGTCTTCTATAACACTCACTAACAGGGACATGATGTGTCTTCTATAACACTCACTAACAGGGACATGATGTGTCTTCTATAACACTCACTAACAGGGACATGATGTGTCTTCTATAACAGGACAACACTCACTAACAGGGACATGATGTGTCTTCTATAACAGGACAACACTCACTAACAGGGACATGATGTGTCTTCTATAACAGGACAACACTCACTAACAGGGACATGATGTGTCTTCTATAACAGGGACATGATGTGTCTTCTATAACAGGACAACACTCACTAACAGGGACATGATGTGTCTTCTATAACAGGGACATGACATGTCTTCTATAACAGGACAACACTCACTAACAGGGACATGATGTGTCTTCTATAACACTCACTAACAGGGACATGATGTGTCTTCTATAACAGGACAACACTCACTAACAGGGACATGATGTGTCTTCTATAACACTCACTAACAGGGACATGATGTGTCTTCTATAACAGGATGTAACAGGGTGCAGGCCAAGACCCTGAGGACAGGGACTAACAGGGTGCAGGCCAAGGCCCTGAGGACAGGGACTAACAGGGTGCAGGCCAAGGCCCTGAGGACAGGGACTAACAGGGTGCAGGCAAAGGCCCCGAGGACAGGGACTAACAGGGTGCAGGCCAAGGCCCTGAGGACAGGGACTAACAGGGTGCAGGCCAAGGCCCGAGGACAGGGACTAACAGGGTGCAGGCCAAGGCCCCGAGGACAGGGACTAACAGGGTGCAGGCCAAGGCCCCGAGGACAGGGACTAACAGGGTGCAGGCCAAGGCCCCGAGGACAGGGACTAACAGGGTGCAGGCCAAGGCCCCGAGGACAGGGACTAACAGGGTGCAGGCCAAGGCCCCGAGGACAGGGACTAACAGGGTGCAGGCCAAGGCCCCGAGGACAGGGACTAACAGGGTGCAGGCCAAGGCCCCGAGGACAGGGACTAACAGGGTGCAGGCCAAGGCCCCGAGGACAGGGACTAACAGGGTGCAGGCCAAGGCCCCGAGGACAGGGACTAACAGGGTGCAGGCCAAGGCCCCGAGGACAGGGACTAACAGGGTGCAGGCCAAGGCCCCGAGGACAGGGACTAACAGGGTGCAGGCCAAGGCCCCGAGGACAGGGACTAACAGGGTGCAGGCCAAGGCCCTGAGGACAGGGACTAACAGGGTGCAGGCCAAGGCCCTGAGGACAGGGACTAACAGGGTGCAGACCAAGGCCCTGAGGACAGGGACTAACAGGGTGCAGACCAAGGCCCTGAGGACAGGGACTAACAGGGTGCAGACCAAGGCCCCGAGGACAGGGACTAACAGGGTGCAGGCCAAGGCCCCGAGGACAGGGACTAACAGGGTGCAGGCCAAGGCCCCGAGGACAGGGACTAACAGGGTGCAGGCCAAGGCCCTGAGGACAGGGACTAACAGGGAGCAGACCAAGGCCCTGAGGACAGCCATTGGGGACACGTGTGTGTTAGTTCAGAAGGGGGAGAAATACAATACCTGTCCATTAGTCAAAATCTTCTTTAGCTCTGCAGAGGACTTCTTTAGACTGGGACTGAAAAATGACAACATCTGGGTTCAGTCAAAAGACACAGACTACAGAGCAAAGGTGTGATGTCGACACTATAGTCTACAGTACCAGTCAAAAGTCTGGAGACACCTGCTCATTCTCAGCTTTTTCTTTATTTTTTCTACATTGTAGAATAACAGTGAAGACATCCAAACTATTAAATATCGCATATGGAATCATGCAGTAACCCCCCAAAAAAGTGTTTGTCAAAGTAACCACCCTTTGCCTTGACGACAGCTTTGCACACTCTTGGCATTCTCTCAACCAGCTTCATCTGGAATGCTTTTCCAACAATCTCGAATGAATTCCCACATATGCTGAGCACTTGTTGGCTGCTTTTCCTTCACTCTGCAGTCCAACTCATCCCAAACCATCTCAATTGGGTTGAGGTTACGTGATTGTGGAGGTCAGGTCATCTGATGCAGCACTCCACAGCCTGGAGGTGTGTTGGGTAATTGCCCTGTTGAAAAACAAATGATAGTCCCACTAAGCGCAAACCAGATGGGATGGGATGGCTTATCGCTGCAGAATGCTGTGGTAGCCATGCTGGTTAATTGTGCCTTGAATTCTATATAAATCACTGACAGTGCCACCAGCAAAAGAACACCCACACCATCACACCTCCTCCTCCATGCTTCACGGTGGGAACCAAACATGCGGAGATCATACGTTAACCTACTCTCCATCTCACAAAGACACAGCTGTTGAAAACAAAAATCTCAAATTTGGACTCATCAGACCAACTGACATATGTCCACCGGTCAAATGTCAATTTCTCGTGTTTCTTTAGCCCAAGCAAGTCTCTTCTTATTGGCGTCCTTTAGTAGTGGTTTCTTTGCAGCAATTCAACCATAAAGGACTGATTCACACAGTCTCCTCCGAACAGTTGATGTTGAGATGTGTCTGTTACTTAAACTCTGTGAAGCATTTATTTGGGCTGCAATTTCTGAGACTGGTAACTCTAATGAATGTATCCTCTGTAGCAGAGGTAACTCTGGGTCTTCCTTTCCTGTGGCGGACCTCATCAGAGCCAGTTTCATCATAGCGCTTGATAGTATTTGTGACTGCAATTGAAGAAACTTTCAAAGTTCTTGAAATGTTCCAGATTGACTGACCTTCATGTCTTAAAGTAATGCCGGACTCTCGTTTTGCCTATTTGAGCTGTTCTTGCTAATATGGACTTGACTACCTTCTGTACACCACCCCTATTGAAATGCATTCCAGGTGACTACCTCATGAAGATGGTTGAGAGAATGCCAAAAATGTGCAAAAATTACAGCTTCAAAATTGGCATTCTCTCAACCAGCTTCATGAGGTAGTCACCTGGAATGCATTTCAATTAACAGGTGTGCCTTGTTAAGTTAATTTGTGGAATTTCTTTCCTCCTCCTCAATGCATTTGAGGCAATCAGTTGTGTTGTGACAAGGTAGGGGTGGTGTACAGAAGGTAGCCCTATTTGGTAAAAGACCAAGTCCATAGTATGGCAAGAACAGCTTAAATAAGCAAAGAGAAAGGCAAAGGGAGGCTACTTTGAAGACATGTTATTTCATAGTGTTTATGTCTTCACTATTATTCTACAATGTAGAAAATAGTTTTAAAAAATAAAGAAAAACCTTTGAATGAATAGTTTTGTCCAAAATTGACTGGTACTGTACATAGATACCGAGATATTCAAAAACACTGTCTGAGAAGCACAATCATCTATCCATCCACCAACACACTCATTCACCCATCTATCCATCCACCAATGCACTCATTCACCCATCGATCCATCCACCAACACACTCATTCACCCATCTATCCATCCACCAATGCACTCATTCACCCATATATCCATCCACCAACGCACTCATTCACCCATCTATCCATCCACCAATGCACTCATTCACCCATATATCCATCTACCAACGCACTCATTCACCCATATATCCATCCACCAACACACTCATTCACCCATCTATCCATCCACCAATGCACTCATTGCATCCATGGCTCCTCCATCCACCCCCAGGCAGTTGGGCCTTAACCCTCCAGACTCCTCACCTATTGTTGGGCATAGAGCCGATGGCGGCGGGGGAGCAGTCATTGGGCCTTGTGTTCACCTGCAGCCAAAAAGAGACAGAGACAATAAGTTGGCAAGGCCAACAGACAGCCAGGCAGGCAGCAAGCACACAGGCCTTCTAATGAACCCATTGACTGACTCAACACAACACAATCTCTCTCTCTTGCTCTCTATTTCTCTTAGTTCAAACTGAGGGTTAATTGACTTTTGTTAGAGAGAAAGAGAGAGAGAACCAGGAAGACAGGAGAGAGAACGAGGAAGACAGGGAGAGAGAGAGAGATAGAGAACGAGGGAGACAGGGAGAGAGAGAGAGGAGAGAGAACGAGGGAGACAGGGAGAGAGAGAGAGGAGAGAGAACGAGGGAGACAGGGAGAGAGAGAGAGAGAGAGAACGAGGGAGACAGGGAGAGAGAGAGAGGAGAGAGAACGAGGGAGACAGGGAGAGAGAGAGAGGAGAGAGAACGAGGGAGACAGGGAGAGAGAGAGGGAGAGAGAACGAGGGAGACAGGGAGAGAGAACGAGGGAGACAGGGAGAGAGAGAGAGAGGGAGAGAAACGAGGGAGACAGGGAGAGAGAGAGAGAGAGAGAACGAGGGAGACAGGGAGAGAGAGAGAGGAGAGAGAACGAGGGAGACAGGGAGAGAGAGAGAGGAGAGAGAACGAGGCAGACAGGGAGAGAGAGAGAGGAGAGAGAACGAGGCAGACAGGGAGAGAGAGAGAGGAGAGAGAACGAGGGAGACAGGGAGAGAGAGAGAGGAGAGAGAACGAGGGAGACAGGGAGAGAGAGAGAGGAGAGAGAACGAGGGAGACAGGGAGAGAGAGAGGAGAGAGAACGAGGGAGACAGGGAGAGAGAGAGGAGAGAGAACGAGGGAGACAGGGACAGAGAGAGGAGAGAGAACGAGGGAGACAGGGACAGATAGAGGAGAGAGAACGAGGGAGACAGGGAGAGAGAGAGGAGAGAGAACGAGGGAGACAGGGAGAGAGAGAGAGGAGAGAGAACGAGGGAGACAGGGAGAGAGAGAGAGGAGAGAGAACGAAGGAGACAGGGACAGATAGAGAGGAGAGAGAACGATGGAGACAGGGAGAGAGAGAGATAGAGGAAAGAGAACGAGGGAGACAGGGACAGATAGAGGAGAGAGACCCAGGGAGACAGGGACAGATAGAGGAGAGAGAACGAGGGAGACAGGGACAGATAGAGGAGAGAGAACGATGGAGACAGGGACAGATAGAGGAGAGAGAACGAGGGAGACAGGGAGAGATAGAGGAGAGAGAACGAGGGAGACAGGGAGAGATAGAGGAGAGAGAACGATGGAGACAGGGAGAGAGAGAGATAGAGGAGAGAGAACGAGGGAGACAGGGACAGAGAGAGGAGAGAGAACGATGGAGACAGGGAGAGAGATAGACTATGGGAGGAGCATCGATGAACAAACGGATTGAAAGACTCACATTAGGAGGAAAAGTACCATCTCTCTAGGAAATGTACTTCTGTCCAGCTCTGCATGGGTATGGTGGGGTTTTACACCAAGACCCAGCACACCCGGATTCAACCCAGGTTCAACAGAAACCAGAGGGAAACGGGGTGGTCCCTCTAAAAATAACTTGTTTAATTGGGGTCCACAGGTCACCGTGTTTGGTCCACTAAGGCAGGGATTCTCTTTTTTAATTAGTGCCTAGAGAAGACCTCATTTAAATGTACAGTATCTTGTTCCTCATTTTCTAGAGCCAATTAATTTGAGATGAAACATGATCGAAGGGTTTCAACATCATCTATGGAGAAACAAAGATTCCACCTTTAAGGAGATTCCCCATCAAAACACTGTCAACAGGAAGCCTTGACGTAAATGTTAGGTAAAATACAGGTACAGCGATTTCAGCATTTCAAGGGAAGCCCGGCCCTACGATTAAAACACAACACAATGTAGTCTTAATAGAATGGAACATGGATTTAACAATGACCTAGAGACACGGTTGTCAGCTTGGTTAACCCATTTAAGACATTGTAATTAGCAGAAGGGTTTCAATAGCTAACATATGAGCAGAACATGAAGATGGAGAGTCCGGGGTGTTTCTGAATGGGGGTTTCTGGGTAATGACCATTTCATGGTCGGGTGAAAAAGTCTTTCCTCCGTGGTGCTGCTTGACTTACTTGGTCTAACCCTGCTCATCTTCAACATCCAATCAGATGTGTGAAAATTGAGGGGACCATGATGCATTGGGGGGCAGCTTAGAATATAATACCCTGCTCTTAGCCGCCCATCACAGAGTAACCAAATGAGTACTGGGAGCTGAATAAGGAGAGAGAGCGAGAGAGAGAATGAGAGAGAAAGAGAGAGATGAGAATGAGAGAGATGGAGAGAGAGATGAGAATGGGAGAGATGAGAGAGATGAGAATGGGAGAGAGAGATGGAGAGAGAGATGAGAATGGGAGAGATGAGAGAGATGAGAATGGGAGAGATGAGAGAGAGATGAGAATGGGAGAGATGAGAGAGAGATGAGAATGGGAGAGATGGAGAGAGAGAAGAGAATGGGAGAGATGGAGAGAGAGAAGAGAATGGGAGAGATGGAGAGAGAGAAGAGAATGGGAGAGATGAGAATGAGAGAAGAGAGAGATGAGAATGAGAGGAGAGAGATGAGAAGAGAATGGGAGAGATGGAGAATGAGAGAAGAGAATGGGAGAGATGAGAATGAGAGAAGAGAGAGATGAGAATGAGAGAAGAGAGAGATGAGAATGAGAGAAGAGAGAGATGAGAATGAGAGAAGAGAGAGATGAGAATGAGAGAAGAGAGAGATGAGAATGAGAGAAGAGAGAGATGAGAATGAGAGAAGAGAGAGATGAGAATGAGAGGAGAGAGAGATGAGAATGAGAGGAGAGAGAGATGAGAATGAGAGGAGAGAGAGATGAGAATGAGAGGAGAGAGAGAGAATGAGAGAGAGATGAGAGAGAATGAGAGAGAGATGAGAGAGATGAGAGAATGAGAGAGATGAGAATAAGAGAAGAGAATGAGAGAAGAGAGAGATGAGAATGGGAGAGATGAGAGAGAGAGATGGAGAGAGAGATGAGAATGGGAGAGATGAGAGAGAGAGATGGAGAGAGAGATGAGAATGGGAGAGATGGAGAGAGAGAGAAGAGAATGGGAGAGATGAGAATGAGAGAAGAGAATGAGAGAAGAGAGATGAGAATAAGAGAAGAGAATGAGAGAAGAGAGAGAAGAGAGAGAGATGAGAATGGGAGAGATGGAGAGAGAGATGAGAATGGGAGAGATGGAGAGAGAGATGAGAATGGGAGAGATGGAGAGAGAGATGAGAATGGGAGAGATGGAGAGAGAGATGAGAATGGGAGAGATGAGAATGACAGAAGAGAGAGATGAGAATGAGAGAAGAGAGAGAGAGAATGAGAGAGAGATGAGAGAGAATGAGAGAGAGATGAGAGAGATGAGAGAATGAGAGAGATGAGAGAGATGAGAGAAGAGAGAGATGAGAATGAGAGAAGAGAGAGATGAGAATGAGAGAAGAGAGAGATGAGAAGAGAGAGATGAGAATGAGAGAAGAGAGAGATGAGAATGAGAGAAGAGAGAGATGAGAATGAGAGAAGAGAGAGATGAGAATGGGAGAGATGGAGAGAGAGATGAGAATGGGAGAGATGAGAATGACAGAAGAGAGAAGAGAGAGATGAGAATGAGAGGAGAGAGAGAATGAGAGAGAGATGAGAGAGAATGAGAGAGAGATGAGAGAGAATGAGAGAGAGATGAGAGAGATGAGAGAGATGAGAGATGAGAGAAGAGAGAGATGAGAATGAGAGATGAGAGAGAATGAGAGATGAGAGAGAATGAGAGATGAGAATGAGAGAGATGAGAGAATGAGAGATGAGAGAATGAGAGATGAGAGAGAATGAGAGATGAGAGAGATGAGAATGAGAGAGATGAGAGAATGAGAGATGAGAGAGAATGAGAGAGAATGAGAGAGATGAGAGAATGAGAGAGATGAGAGAGAGATGAGAGAGAGATGAGAGAGATGAGAGAGATGAGAATGAGAGAAGAGAGATGAATGGGAGAGGAGAATGAGAGAGATGAGAGAGAGATGAGAATGAGAGAAGAGAGATGAGAATGAGAGAGGAGAATGAGAGAGATGAGAATGAGAGAGATGAGAATGGGAGAGATGAGAATGGGAGAGATGAGAGAGAGATGAGAATGAGAGAAGAGAGATGAGAATGAGAGAGATGAGAGAGAATGAGAGAGATGAGAGAGATGAGAGAATGAGAGAGATGAGAGAGATGAGAGAAGAGAGAGATGAGAATGAGAGAAGAGAGATGAGAGAGAATGAGAGAGATGAGAGAGATGAGAGAGAATGAGAGAGATGAGAGAGGATGAGAGAGATGAGAGAGAATGAGAGAGATGAGAGAGAATGAGAGAGATGAGAGAGAATGAGAGAGATGAGAGAGAATGAGAGAGAATGAGAGAATGAGAGAGAATGAGAGAGATGAGAGAGAAATGAGAGAGAATGAGAGAGAAATGAGAGAGAATGAGAGAGAATGAGAGAGATGAGAGAGATGAGAGAGATGAGAGAGAATGAGAGAGATGAGAGAGAATGAGAGAGAATGAGAGAGATGAGAGAGAATGAGAGAGAATGAGAGAGATGAGAGGATGAGAGAGAATGAGAGAGATGAGAGGATGAGAGAGATGAGAGAATGAGAGATGAGAGAGATGAGAGAATGAGAGATGAGAGAGATGAGAATGAGAGAGATGAGAGAGATGAGAGAGATGAGAGAGATGAGAGAGATGAGAGAGATGAGAGAGAATGAGAGAGATGAGAATGAGAGAAGAGAGAGATGAGAATGAGAGAGATGAGAATGAGAGAAGAGAGAGATGAGAATGAGAGAGATGAGAATGAGAGAAGAGAGATGAGAATGAGAGAAGAGAGATGAGAATGAGAGAAGAGAGATGAGAATGAGAGAAGAGAGATGAGAATGAGAGAAGAGAGATGAGAATGAGAGAAGAGAGATGAGAATGAGAGAAGAGAGATGAGAATGGGAGAGATGAGAGAGAGATGAGAATGAGAGAAGAGAGATGAGAATGAGAGAGATGAGAATGAGAGAGATGAGAATGAGAGAAGAGAGATGAGAATGGGAGAGATGAGAATGGGAGAAGAGAATGAGAGAGATGAGAATGAGAGAGGAGAATGAGAGAAGAGAATGAGAGAGGAGAATGAGAGAAGAGAATGAGAGAGATGAGAATGAGAGAGATGAGAGAATGAGAGAGATGAGAGAGATGAGAGAGATGAGAGAGAATGAGAGAGAATGAGAGAGATGAGAATGAGAGAAGAGAGAGATGAGAATGAGAGAGATGAGAATGAGAGAGATGAGAATGGGAGAGATGAGAGAGAGATGAGAATGAGAGAAGAGAGATGAGAATGAGAGAAGAGAGATGAGAATGAGAGAGATGAGAATGAGAGAGATGAGAATGAGAGAAGAGAGATGAGAATGGGAGAGATGAGAATGGGAGAGATGAGAATGAGAGAAGAGAGATGAGAATGAGAGAGATGAGAATGAGAGAGATGAGAGAGAGATGAGAATGAGAGAAGAGAGATGAGAATGAGAGAAGAGAGATGAGAATGGGAGAGATGAGAGAGAGATGAGAATGAGAGAAGAGAGATGAGAATGAGAGAGATGAGAATGAGAGAAGAGAATGAGAGAAGAGAATGAGAGAGATGAGAATGAGAGAGATGAGAGAGAATGAGAGAGATGAGAGAGAGATGAGAGAGATGAGAGAGAATGAGAGAGATGAGAGAGAATGAGAGAGATGAGAGAGAAATGAGAGAGAATGAGAGAGATGAGAGAGATGAGAGAGAATGAGAGAGATGAGAGAGAAATGAGAGAGAATGAGAGAGATGAGAGAGATGAGAGAGATGAGAGAGAGATGAGAGAGAATGAGAGAGAATGAGAGAGATGAGAGGATGAGAGGATGAGAATGAGAGAGATGAGAATGAGAGAGATGAGAATGAGAGAGATGAGAATGAGAGAGATGAGAATGAGAGAGATGAGAGAATGAGAGATGAGAGAGAGAGAATGAGAGAGATGAGAGAGATGAGAGAGAATGAGAGAGAGATGAGAGAGAATGAGAGAGAGATGAGAGAGATGAGAGAGAATGAGAGAGAGATGAGAGAGAATGAGAGAGAGATGAGAGAGATGAGAGAGAATGACAGAGAGATGAGAGATATGAGAGAGAATGAGAGAGATGAGAGATGAGAGAATGAGAGAGATGAGAGAGAATGAGAGAGAATGAGAGAGAATGAGAGAGAGATGAGAGAATGAGAGATGAGAGGATGAGAGAGAAATGAGAGAGATGAGAGGATGAGAGAGATGAGAGATATGAGAGAGAAATGAGAGATGAGAGAATGAGAGAGAATGAGAGAGAATGAGAGAGAATGAGAGAATGAGAGAATGAGAGAATGAGAGGATGAGAGGATGAGAGGATGAGAGAGAATGAGAGAGAATGAGAGAGAATGAGAGAGATGAGAGAATGAGAGAGAATGAGAGGAATGAGAGAGATGAGAGAGATGAGAGAGATGAGAAAGAAAGGAATACAGCCACATATCTACATATATAAATACAAAGCGGAGAGAGGGTGTGTGTGTGTGTGTGTGTGTGTGTGTGTGTGTGTGTGTGTGTGTGTGTGTGTGTGTGTGTGTGTGTGTGTGTGTGTGTGTGTGTGTGTGTGTGTGTGTGTGTGTGTGTGTGTGTGTGTGTGTGAAAGAGAACCTTGACTTCAATTGACATTTCAATAAGTGGAACACAGCGTTACCAATCCATTTCGCCCCAACTTTTCTCCTGAAACAATTATTGAGATGGTACCTTCAGGCTGTGTATGTTCCGGATCCCTGGAGTCTTGCCGGCTGAAACAGTAATTGACTAAATTTTAGAACACATCACAGGGCCATTTACAAATGGTGCTGAAAAGGAATCGTTTAAAAAAGGCGAAATGAGGGTGAATCTGAAATTAGCTGTGCAGAAAAATGATTGAGATGTGGCTCTGGAGACCGAGAGAGAGAGAGAGAGAGAGACAGAGAGACAGAGAGACAGAGAGACAGAGAGACAGAGAGAGAGAGAGAGAGAGAGAGAGAGAGAGAGAGAGAGAGAGAGACCGAGAGACCGAGAGAGAGAGAGAGAGAGAGAGAGAGAGAGAGAGAGAGAGAGAGAGAGAGAGAGAGAGAGAGACCGAGAGACAGAGAGACCGAGAGAGAGACAGAGAGAGAGAGAGACAGAGAGACAGAGAGAGAGAGACAGAGAGAGAGAGACAGAGACAGAGACAGAGACAGAGACAGAGACAGAGACAGAGACAGAGAGAGAGAGAGAGAGAGAGAGAGAGAGAGAGAGACCGAGAGAGAGAGAGAGAGAGAGAGAGAGAGAGAGAGAGAGACCGAGAGACCGAGAGAGAGAGACCGAGAGAGAGAGAGAGAGACCGAGAGAGAGAGAGAGAGATAGAGAGATGGAGAGAGAGAGAGATGGAGAGAGAGAGAGAAATTAGGAAAATCTGGGTTTTTTTTCAGGCTCTGTTTATAAATGGGTTGCTGCTCGGCTGGAGGTGTGGAGGACTAGTGGCAGACATTTGTAGTTATGCTCTGTTTCAGTTACACATATGCAGCTAGATGGTGACGTGAAGTAACACCTGTACTGGATGAATACATGGGCTGTGGGGACCTCTCTCTCTCAGCTAGATGGAGACGTGAAGTAACACCTGTACTGGATGAATACATGGGCTGTGGGGATCTCTCTCTCTCAGCTAGATGGAGACGTGAAGTAACACCTGTACTGGATGAATACATGGGCTGTGGGGATCTCTCTCTCTCTCTCTCTCTCAGCTAGATGGTGACGTGAAGTAACACTTGTACTGGATGAATACATGGGCTGTGGGGAACTATGTCCAAACACTCTTTTCCAAGACAAACAGCTTAGTACATTAACATACTCCAAGTATTCAATAGAGCCGTATTGAACTCTGACCCTATGAGGTCCGGAGCCTGCTGGCTTTTCTGTCCTACCTGATAATTAATAACACACCTACCTGGTGTCCCAGGTCTACATCAGTCTAGATTAGAGGGGAACAATGGAAACATACAGTGGAACTGGTGTTGAGGTCCAGAGTGGAGTTTGAGGACAATAGCGCATTGTGTAATACCCTAACTCTTATCAACTGTGAACAAGACCCCAGTGACAGGCAAGGAACAACTCATTGTTTCATTGGTGAAACGGACCACACATCAACAACACTTTCTTTCTTAGTCGTGAAAACATTTAGAAAATGTATTAAAACACAAATGGAACATCCAATGCATTAGAGCTTTAGTGAGTTTTAGAGGGAAACGAAGCCACACTGCACATTTCCCTCAACACAATACCATTAAAGTCCATGTTAAAGGCTCTGTCAATTTTGATTGATTGCTTTGCAGTGGCTGTGTTGATTCTTTCCACTCATGGGCACCCACAGTTCTCTAGTCCTCTACCCAGAACCCACCACTTTCTCTCTACAGTCTTTCTCTCGCCCCAGCACCCAGCCTCTTTCTCTCTCGCGCCCCAGCACCCAGTCTCCCTCTCGCGCCCCAGCACCCAGTCTCCCTCTCTTGCCCCAGCACCCAGTCTCCCTCTCGCGCCCCAGCACCCAGTCTCCCTCTCGCGCCCCAGCACCCAGTCTCCCTCGCTCGCCCCAGCACCCAGTCTCCCTCGCTCGCCCCAGGCCCCAGTCTCCCTCGCTCGCCCCAGGCCCCAGTCTCCCTCTCGCGCCCCAGCCCCCAGTCTCCCTCTCGCGCCCCAGCCCCCAGTCTCCCTCTCTCGCCCCAGGCCCCAGTCTCCCTCTCTCGCCCCAGGCCCCAGTCTCCCTCTCTCGCCCCAGGCCCCAGTCTCCCTCTCTCGCCCCAGGCCCCAGTCTCTCGCCCCAGCCTCCCTCTCTCGCCCCAGCACCCAGCCTCTCTCGCCCCAGCACCCAGCCACTCTCTCTCTCGCCCAGCACCCAGCCACTCTCTCTCTCGCCCCAGCACCCAGCCACTCTCTCTCTCGCCCCAGCACCCAGCCACTCTCTCTCTCGCCCCAGCACCCAGCCTCTCTCTCTCTCTCTCGCCCCAGCACCCAGCCTCTCTCTCTCTCTCTCGCCCCAGCACCCAGCCTCTCTCTCTCGCCCCAGCACCCAGCCTCTCTCTCTCGCCCCAGCACCCAGCCTCTCTCTCTCCCCCAGCACCCAGCCTCTCTCTCTCTCTCCCCCCAGCACCCAGCCTCTCTCTCTCTCCCCAGCACCCAGCCTCTCTCTCGCTCGCCCCAGCACCCAGCCTCTCTCTCCCCCAGCCTCTCTCTCTCTCGCCCCAGCCTCTCTCTCTCTCGCCCCAGCCTCTCTCTCTCACCCCAGCCTCTCTCTCTCTCGCCCCCAGCCTCTCTCTCTCGCCCCAGCCTCTCTCTCTCTCGCCCCAGCCTCTCTCTCTCGCCCCAGCCTCTCTCTCTCTCGCCCCAGCCTCTCTCTCTCTCGCCCCAGCCTCTCTCTCTCTCGCCCCAGCCTCTCTCTCTCTCGCCCCAGCCTCTCTCTCTCTCGCCCCAGCCTCTCTCTCTCTCGCCCCAGCCTCTCTCTCTCTCGCCCCAGCCTCTCTCTCTCTCGCCCCCAGCCTCTCTCTCTCTCGCCCCCAGCCTCCTCTCTCTCTCTCGCCCCAGCCTCTCTCTCTCTCGCCCCCAGCCTCTCTCTCTCTCGCCCACCCAGCCTCTCTCTCTCTCGCCCCCAGCCTCTCTCTCTCTCCCCAGCACCCAGCCTCTCTCTCTCGCCCACCAGCCTCTCTCTCTCTCGCCCCCAGCACCCAGCCTCTCTCTCTCTCTCTCGCCCCAGCACCCAGCCTCTCTCGCTCTCTCTCGCCCCAGCACCCAGCCTCTCTCGCTCTCTCTCGCCCCAGCACCCAGCCTCTCTCTCTCTCGCCCCAGCACCCAGCCTCTCCCTCTCTCGCCCCAGCACCCAGCCTCTCCCTCTCTCGCCCCAGCACCCAGCCTCTCTCTCTCTCTCTCTCGCCCCAGCACCCAGCCTCTCTCGCTCTCTCTCGCCCCAGCACCCAGCCTCTCTCGCTCTCTCTCGCCCCAGCACCCAGCCTCTCTCTCTCTCGCCCCAGCACCCAGCCTTTCCCTCTCTCTCCCCAGCACCCAGCCTCCCTCTCTCTCGCCCCAGCACCCAGCCTCCCTCTCTCTCGCCCCAGCACCCAGCCTCCCTCTCTCTCGCCCCAGCACCCAGCCTCCCTCTCTCGCCCCAGGCCCCAGTCTCTCGCCCCAGCCTCCCTCTCTCGCCCCAGCACCCAGCCTCTCTCGCCCCAGCACCCAGCCACTCTCTCTCTCGCCCCAGCACCCAGCCTCTCTCTCTCTCGCCCCAGCACCCAGCCTCTCTCTCGCCCCAGCACCCAGCCTCCCTCTCTCGCCCCAGGACCCAGCCTCTCTCGCCCTAGCACCAGCCTCTCTCTCTCGCCCCAGCACCCAGCCTCTCTCGCCCTAGCACCAGCCTCTCTCTCTCTCGCCCCAGCACCCAGCCTCTCTCTCACCCCAGCACCCAGTCCCTCTACACAGCCAACATCCCTCCCCATCAATGAACTGTGATCTCATCGCAGAGCTTAGAAAACCAAGTTTGTAGTGATCAGAACACACACACACAAAAACAAACATACCTCGAGGAAATATCTGGAGAGGCTCAGGCAGTAGGCCATTCATCCGCTGCTCCTTCACATTATTGCAGTACTGAGGAGAGAGAGGAAGAGATACCCAATAATCATCAGTGAGGAAGAGGAGGATAGCGAATGTAAATCCCTTTTAACCAAATCTTTTCTCAACACCAGGGTGGTGAGTATAGCCTAGTCTACAACAAACACATGCTGTGTTGAAAGCTGCTGCAGGTAGAGTCTAGTGCCCTGTGGGCGAGTTAAGGAACGGCTGTAGCATCAACCTCCTCCTCTCCAGGTCATCAGCTCACCGAACAGTCGGTTAGACCCTGTTGGTATCTCGCGCACACACACACACACACACACACACACACACACACACACACACACACACACACACACACACACACACACACACACACACACACACACACACACACACACAGCCTTGGAGACTACTGCCAAAGCAACATTGCAATTCATGTTTCAGTTAACTAAACCATCTGTTAAAAAGTGTGCATGTGAGTGTGTGTTTAACCCCCCCTCCTTCTCTGGAGGGTTGAGACCTTTGGAAATGAACAGAGAGACCTTGTCCCTGACAATCAGACCCATAAGCACAGACGCAGATGGATACTTGAAGGGGCTAGAAATGTGTGTGACAGATTGTGGCTCAGTTTTTACCATGCGTCAGTCAGTGTATAAAAACCTAACAAACACTGATGTTTATACATTTCCAATCTAGTATAGATGTGCATATCACTCTAGATATTTAAATGTAGATGGGCAGGGCCAGCATGGAGTCAGAATGGATCTGAACGGCTCCCCAAGAGGCACAGCTGTTATTAAAAGGCCTATTTATCACTGTCAGCCTCTCCTCCAGGTCCCATCCCTCCACTTGCCCTCCGGTGTTGTCACTAGGCTGAACAGGAACAATGGGCCTAACACAGCAACATGCTCTCTCTCTCTCTCACACACCTTTAATTTTCCACTCGGCTACCCTATTGATTAAGACCGCAACAATTACCACCTAATCTTTTAAAAAGGTGTATTAAAAGACATTCCCCTTTGTTGGCCAATAACTAAACAGCGTCGGATCACAAATACCATCGCTCAGCCTAGGGGGACAGGAGAGAGAGAAGAGAGAGGAGAGAGAGAGAGGAGGGAGAGAGGAGAGAGAGGGGAGCGAGAAGAGAGGGGAGCGAGAAGAGGGGAGAGAGAGAGAGGAGAGAGAGAGGAGAGAGAGGGGAGAGAGAGAGGAGAGAGAGAGGAGAGAGAGAGAGGAGAGAGAGAGGGGAGAGGGAGAGAGGGAGAGAGAGGGGGAGAGAGAGGGGGAGAGAGAGGGGGAGAGAGAGGGGGAGAGAGAGGGGGAGAGAGAGGGGGAGAGAGAGGGGGAGAGAGAGGGGGAGAGAGAGGGGAGAGAGAGAGGGAGAGAGAGAGGGGAGAGAGAGAGGGGAAAGAGGAGAGAGAGAAGAGAGAGGGGAGCGAGAAGAGAGGGGAGCGAGAGAGGAGAGAGAGAAGAGAGGGGAGAGAGAGAGGAGAGGGGAGAGAGAGAGGAGAGGGAGAGAGAGAGAGGAGAGAGAGAGAGGAGAGAGAGAGAGAAGAGAGAGAGAGGAGAGAGAGAGGAGAAAGAGAGAGAGGGGAGAGAGGGGAGAGAGGGGAGAGAGAGAGGGGGGAGAGAGAGAGAGAGGAGAGAGAGAAGAGAGAGAGAGAGAAGAGAGAGAGAGAGAAGAGAGAGATAGCGGGAAGAGAGGAGAGAGCGCAGGCCCAGCCTGCAGGAAGCTCATCATCATTAGCAGACGAGGAGGGGGAACAGGAGAGCACGGGATGCAATTAGGGCTGCTACCTCCGGGGGCATACGATAGGAGGAGGAGGGAAATGGGGTCACGTGGTAGACGAGCTGACACGGGTCAGTCTTTAACTTTCACAACGGCGGCTCCAAGCCATTCAAGGTGCCGAGCAATGATTAGAGCTGCCTGGAAGACTGGCATGTCTCACAGGACTCGCATGCCGAAGGATGGTCCTTTTATTGATTTTTTGTCTGGCTTTCAAAATAAAAGTCCTTAGAGAGTCATACACAGAAGATGGTTAAAGATTGACATGATGATAATTAATCGATAGGTGCATATTAAATTCAAGGGTAGGGCTGGCACAATTACCGTATAAATTGTGTAACCGACGGTTACAGGTGAAGACAGTCATAACCATTAAAAGAACAGTGGACTGAAGACAGGACGGCCGGGCTTTGGTGCGGTTCAGTCCGTTCCTACGGTAACATGGACTTTTAACAATGGGATGGAACTTTGTTTCTCCTTGGTTTTGTAGCGAACAAGTCTTGGGTTGCCCAGACAACACTCCCCTCCCTGCAGCAGCAGCACACAGAAATACAATGAATAGAACTGGCTTGGAACCTCTAACTCTGGCAATTTGACTGGTAAACTCAGTACACTGGCGATGGCTGGTATTATGATGCATTAATTGCTATGGCAATGTAGAATGTTAATTCATATGATGTTAACTGATGTGGCTCATGCAATAGAATGTATTATTTCAGTAAAGTTGAATCAACAAATCACAGCACATATTGATGGGCAACCTTCCTGCTTTGCTCCTCGCAATGGCCACCTGGCCACCCATTATGCCATCATTGACTGGATGCCTGTTCTATTAATGATATATCTATGACAGCACACAGTAAAGAGCTGAGGAAAGGTTGAAAATGTGTTGTTTTTTTGCTATGAGACTAATCACAGTCACGTAGAGTTCCATGACCGTCACAGCCCTGTTGAAGTGTTTTACATGATTTGTTTGCCCTTTTAAATGGCCATTATATGAAATGAAATGGATGAAATGGTAGTTCATCACTCCTACTCTGAAACAGTGTCGAGGAGAGGTACCTAATGAATTCCCCCCCCTCTTACGCACCTAATACATTGGCCTCTCTTAATTCATATTAATTTTTCACAATGTCTATCCAGTCATCTGGAATTAACGACAGCCAGGCAGAAAGCACCTGAGTCTCTACGGAGGCCAAAGGGCCACAGCAGCGAACCAAAGAAGCCCATATGCTTTGAATATGAATACAAATGGATTGCTGAAATGCAGAACCCTTTGCATTAGACGCCCGTGAAGCCTGTCTGGCGTATATTATATACCTGTATTACAATTTTCCCTGGCAATCAGCAGCTTTTCTCCAGACACGCTCGTCCCGAGAGGAGCAGAAAGCCATTAAAGGGGGGCCCGAATTCCTTTACCGAGAGATTGGAGATTTGTTGTGCAGCATCCGAAAATATGTGGACGAAGCAATGTGTTTTTGTGTCGGTGGCGGTGGGGAATGTTGTGTCGTACGGAAAGCAAATATTTCAGTCAGTTTGGAGATGTGAAACATATATCTGGAGCAGGGAACGTGGGATTCAGCCAAGAACACACACCAACCAGGCGATAATCACACAGAGTGGCTCTCTGTTCCTGCTGAGATGAAATGAGCTCTTTCATTGATGAAGAGCCACTATGATAGAGAACTATTGAAAGCCACTTGTTTTAATGGCGAAAACACCAATTCATCGCATTTCACAAAGATTCACTGCATCTCAAGAGTAAATGTATCACATAACGTGACAAAAGAAGCAAAACCACTTGATTTCGTCATGATATATCTGATTCACTTCCCTCAGTGGTCAGCCTCATCTTTGCAGTCTGTGTGCTCGTGTCATCGTAGAGCTCAAAAAGTCAACTGCCAGACTTATGGTGAATTCACATGATCCATAATGGCTGAATCAGTCACGGTCAAACGTCTCCAATAAAACTCCATTAACTTCCCGCCTCGGCGTCCATCTTAAACCAAGTGTTCACTTGGCGAGGTTTAAGAGCCCAAACGGTCCACACAAATAGCTCATCCTGCCACATCAATATTTCTGCTCAACTTCTTCCTCAAACACAAAGTACCTTGCAACGGCTCACACACACACACACACACACACACACACACACACACACACACACACACACACACACACACACACACACACACACACACACACACACACACACACACACACACACACACACACACACACACGAGCCTTGGAGACTACTGACTACTGCCCTGCACATTGACTCAGTACTGGTACTCCTTGTATATAGCCTCGTTATTACCTCAGCTACATCGTACTCCTCCACATTGACTCAGCGCTGGTACTCCTCCACATTGACTCAGCGCTGGTACCCCTCCACATTGACTCAGCGCTGGTACCCCTCCACATTGACTCAGCGCTGGTACACCTCCACATTGACTCAGCGCTGGTACACCTCCACATTGACTCAGCGCTGGTACCCCTCCACATTGACTCAGCGCTGGTACACCTCCACATTGACTCAGCGCTGGTACACCTCCACATTGACTCAGCGCTGGTACACCTCCACATTGACTCAGCGCTGGTACACCTCCACATTGACTCAGCGCTGGTACACCTCCACATTGACTCAGCGCTGGTACACCTCCACATTGACTCAGCGCTGGTACTCCTCCACATTGACTCAGCGCTGGTACTCCTCCACATTGACTCAGCGCTGGTACTCCTCCACATTGACTCAGCGCTGGTACTCCTCCACATTGACTCAGCGCTGGTACACCTCCACATTGACTCAGCGCTGGTACTCCTCCACATTGACTCAGCGCTGGTACCCTCCACATTGACTCAGCGCTGGTACCCTCCACATTGACTCAGCGCTGGTACACCTCCACATTGACTCAGCGCTGGTACACCTCCACATTGACTCAGCGCTGGTACACCTCCACATTGACTCAGCGCTGGTACACCTCCACATTGACTCAGCGCTGGTACTCCTCCACATTGACTCAGCGCTGGTACCCCTCCACATTGACTCAGCGCTGGTACCCTCCACATTGACTCAGCTGGTACCCCTCCACATTGACTCAGCGCTGGTACTCCTCCACATTGACTCAGCGCTGGTACTCCTCCACATTGACTCAGCGCTGGTACTCCTCCACATTGACTCAGCGCTGGTACTCCTCCACATTGACTCAGCGCTGGTACTCCTCCACATTGACTCAGCACTGGTACCCCTCCACATTGACTCAGCACTGGTACCCCTCCACATTGACTCAGCACTGGTACCCCTCCACATTGACTCAGCACTGGTACCCCTCCACATTGACTCAGCGCTGGTACCCCTCCACATTGACTCAGCGCTGGTACCCCTCCACATTGACTCAGCGCTGGTACCCTCCACATTGACTCAGCGCTGGTACCCCTCCACATTGACTCAGCACTGGTACTCCTCCACATTGACTCAGCGCTGGTACCCCTCCACATTGACTCAGCGCTGGTACCCTCCACATTGACTCAGCGCTGGTACCCCTCCACATTGACTCAGCGCTGGTACCCTCCACATTGACTCAGCGCTGGTACCCCTCCACATTGACTCAGCGCTGGTACCTCCACATTGACTCAGCGCTGGTACACTCACATTGACTCAGCGCTGGTACACCTCCACATTGACTCAGCGCTGGTACACCTCCACATTGACTCAGCGCTGGTACACCTCCACATTGACTCAGCGCTGGTACACCTCCACATTGACTCAGCGCTGGTACACCTCCACATTGACTCAGCGCTGGTACACCTCCACATTGACTCAGCGCTGGTACACCTCCACATTGACTCAGCGCTGGTACACCTCCACATTGACTCAGCGCTGGTACACCTCCACATTGACTCAGCGCTGGTACACCTCCACATTGACTCAGCGCTGGTACACCTCCACATTGACTCAGCGCTGGTACACCTCCACATTGACTCAGCGCTGGTACACCTCCACATTGACTCAGCGCTGGTACACCTCCACATTGACTCAGCGCTGGTACACCTCCACATTGACTCAGCGCTGGTACACCTCCACATTGACTCAGCTCAGCGCTGGTACTCCTCCACATTGACTCAGCGCTGGTACTCCTCCACATTGACTCAGCGCTGGTACTCCTCCACATTGACTCAGCGCTGGTACTCCTCCACATTGACTCAGCGCTGGTACTCCTCCACATTGACTCAGCGCTGGTACTCCTCCACATTGA
>NW_025750066.1:0-17500 GCF_021184085.1 Oncorhynchus gorbuscha | reverse complement strand
TTTAATATATGGGAACACCTGACAGGAAACAGCAGGTAGATATTTAATATATGGGAACACCTGACAGGAAACAGCAGGTAGATATGTAATATATGGGAACACCTGACAGGAAACAGCAGGTAGATATTTAATATATGGGAACACCTGACAGGAAACAGCAGGTAGATATTTAATATATGGGAACACCTGACAGGAAACAGCAGGTGGATATTTAATATATGGGAACACCTGACAGGAAACAGCAGGTAGATATGTAATATATGGGAACACCTGACAGGAAACAGCAGGTAGATATTCTCCTGTCTTATACGATATCAGACAACATACGGCACCTGCTTCATTTTCTTGAATTCTTTTTTTTATTGGGGTTCTTTACAGAACCTTTAGGGTTCCATATAAGAAGCAAGAGTTGGAAGCCTTTTTGGTTCTAATTGTCACACCCTGACCTTAGAGAACATTTTTACGTCTCTATTTGGTTTGGTCAGAGTGTGATTTGGGTGGGAATTCTATGTTAAGTTTTCTATGTTTTTGTATTTCTATGTTCTGTCAGGGTATGGTTCTCAATCAGGGACAGCTGTCTATCGTTGTCTCTGATTGGGAATCATACTTAGGCAGACTTTTTCCCCTTTTGTCATTGTGGGAAGTTGTCTTTGTTAGTTGCACTATAACCCTCGTAAGCTTCACGGTCGTTATTTATTTTTTGTTATTTCTTGTTTTGCTGGCGACATTTGACTAAATAAAATAAAATGTACGCTCACCACGTTGCACCTTGGTCTTCCTTTAACAACGTCCGTGACACTAATATAGAACTTGGTCCACAGTGATAGTCCCATTGGAGGTAGTGAGGGTTTAGTACTGACCAAACTATACACATGACTCTATTGATCACCTGACCAACTCAGCTAATTGATCAACGTCACTGATTGATTCAATTAAAGTCAATTAAAAACTAACCTTCTGTTAAAGTGGATAAATTGAACCTGTTGGTCTCCCAGACCTTAACAACAACAGGTACCTGTAGAAACCCTGTAGGACCAGGGCTGTTGTCTAGTCTACTGTGGAACCTGTTGGTCTCCCAGACCTTAACAACAAACAGGTACCTGTAGAAACCCTGTAGGACCAGGGCTGTTGTCTAGACTACTGTGGAACATGTTGGTCTCCCAGACCTTAACAACAACAGGTACCTGTAGAAACCCTGTAGGACCAGGGCTGTTGTCTAGTCTACTGTGGAACCTGAGGAAACTGCACTTCACTGTAAAGAAACGATACTTTTAAACTCAGCCATGGAAAATCCCTTATAAACACAAACTACTCTGGACTCAGGCTATGTACACACACACACACACACACACACACACACACACACACACACACACACACACACACACACACACACACACACACACACACACACACACACACACACACACACACACAACACACACACACACACACACACACACACACACACACACACACACACACACACACACACACACACACACACACACACACACACACAGTGATCCATGCAGGCCACACACAAACAGCACATTTCAAACAGCAGCTGCATATTACTCTGTACATGGAGCCTCAGGACTCAACAATTTAAGACAAAACCTTTGAGAGACAAGAAGGGTGCATGTTAGAGAGAGTTGGAGAGAGAGAGAGAGAGAGAGAGAGAGAGAGACAGAGAGAGAGAGAGAGAGACAGAGAGAGAGACAGAGAGAGACAGAGAGAGAGAGAGAGACAGAGAGAGAGAGAGAGACAGAGAGAGACAGAGAGAGAGAGAGAGAGAGAGAGAGAGAGAGAGAGAGAGAGAGAGAAAGAAAGAAAGAAAGAAAGAAAGAAAGAAAGGAAGAAAGAAAGATAAATACAGATTGAACCGAAAGAGAGAGAGAGAGAGAGAGAGAGAGAGAGAGAGAGACAGAGAGAGAGAGAGAGAGAGAGAGAGAGAGGGAGAGAAAGACAGAGAGAGAGAGAGAGACAGAGAGAGAGACAGAGAGAGAGAGAGAGAGACAGAGAGAGACAGAGAGAGACAGAGACAGAGACAGAGACAGAGAGAGAGAGAGAGAGAGAGAGAGAGAGAGAGAGAGAGAGAGAGAGAGAGAGAGAGAGAGAGAGAGAGAGAGAGAGAGAGAGAGAGAGAGAGACAGAGACAGAGACAGAGAGAGAGAGAGAGAGAGAGAGAGAGAGAGAGAGAGAGAGAGAGAGAGAGACAGAGACAGAGAGAGAGAGAGAGAGAGAGAGAGAGAGAGAGAGACAGAGAGAGAGAGACAGAGACAGAGAGAGAGAGAGAGAGACAGAGAGAGAGAGAGAGAGAGAGAGAGACAGAGAGAGACAGAGACAGAGAGAGAGAGAGAGAGAGAGAGAGAGAGAGAGACAGAGACAGAGACCGAGACAGAGAGAGAGAGACAGAGAGAGAGAGAGAGAGAGAGAGAGAGAGAGAGAGAGAGAGAGAGAGAGAGAGAGAGAGAGAGAGAGAGAGAGAGAGAGAGAGAGAGAGAGAGAGATATGTCGTGGTGCATAAGCTTACTCCTAGTGACCACACACACAGACACACGTACACACACAGACACACGTTCACACACACACACACAGACACACACACCTGTCATGGAGAGGAGGAAACAAACCCTGTTTGATGCGATAGTGTTCTGACCAGTGTTTCTCATTAAAGTGTGTTTTTGTTTTTGTTTCCCAACAAAGACAGATGTTATCTTCCACAGTTGCTTCCGTACACAATGCCTGATCTCAGGTGGTGTGTGTGTGTGTGTATTTGTGTGTGTGTGTGTGTGTGTGTCCTCTCCTCGTTTGATGTTATCGTTGCCATTCAGCCGTGTCAGGGTGACTCTGTTCTCTGTCGTCTATCTGGCCACCCTGAGAAGGGCGGGTTATCACCATCTGGCCCTACTGGGAAGGAGACATGAATCTGATTTGAACACTAAATATAACCCTCACCTCAACATTACCCTCACACCAGCAATAATGGCGCCGCCATTATCATCACTTCTGCATTATCGCCACATCAACATTACGCTCATCCCAACATTGCCATCACCTCTACATTACCCTCACCTCAACATTACCCTCACCTCAACAGTATCATCCCTCAACATTATCGTCCCTCAACATTACCCTCACCTCGACATTTCCCTCACCATGACATTACCATCACACCAACATTACCATCACCTACCTCAACATTACCCTCACCCAACGTTAATATCATCCCCACAACATTATCATCACCTCAAAATTACCCTCGCCCAACATTATCATCACCTCAACATTACCCTCGCCCAACATTAACATCACCTCAACATTATCATCACCTCAACATTACCCTCACCCAACATTATCATCACCCCAACATTACACTCACCCAACATTATCATCACCTCAACATTACCCTTACCCAACATTATCATCACCTCAACATTACCCTCACCCAACATTATCATCACCTCGACATTACCCTCGCCCAACATTAACATCACCTCAACATTATCATCACCTCAACATTACCCTCGCCCAACATTATCATCACCTCAACATTACCCTCACCCAACATTATCACCACCTCAACATTACCCTCGCCCAACATTATCATCACATCAACATTACCCTCGCCCGACATTATCATCGCCTCAACATTACCCTCACCCAACATTATCATCACCTCAGCATTACCCTCACCCAACATTATCATCACCTCAACATTACCCTCACCCAACAGTAGTTAATGAACAGCATTCTCACATAGGTATTATTTTTGTCCAGATGGGGCAGTGTGCAGTGCGATGTCGATTGTGTCATCTGTGGACCTGTTGGGGCGGTATTTACTGCAGTATTTACTAGTGTTTTCTTTTAGTTAAAAAAATGCAACTTCATATAGTATGTACTGCGCATGCTCAAGGGCTACTACAGTGTGTACTATAGTATTCTACTGTATACTACTACAACATTATATAGTATGTACTGCGCATGCTCAAGGGCTACTACAGTGTGTACTATAGTATTCTACTGTATACTACTACAACATTATATAGTATGTACTGTGCATGATAAAGGGATACTACAGTGTGTACTATAGTATTCTACTGTATACTACTACAACAGTATATAGTAAGTACAGCACATGATCAAGGGATACTACAGTGTGTACTACAGTATTCTACTGTATACTACTACAACATCATATAGTAAGTACTGCACATGATCAAGGATACTACAGTGTGTACTATAGTATTCTACAGTATACTACTACAACAGTATAGTAAGTACTGTAGGCTGCATCACATCTGGCTGTGATTGGGCGGCACATTGGCCCAGCGCCGTCCGGGTTTGGCCCGGGAAGGCGTCAGTGTTCTGTAAAAAATAATTTGTTCTTAAACTGACTTGCCTAGTTAAAAAAAAGTTTACATTTAAAAATATATATATATATTTTAAACTGTGGTATTCGATAGTAAACTGTAGTATTTTTCTACGTGGGTGGGGACGCGCTGCACCCAAGTGAACGAATGGCAGGAATCAATGCATTTGATGACACATTCTCAGTGAATGGGTGAGCAGTACGCTGATATTTGGTGCTTACTGCATTTGTTTTTTTTCTACACAGTACAATATAAATACTATGTAGTACGATCAGTAGTACACAGTACGTAGTTTTAGTAAGTAGTAGGCAGGACAGATTTCAGACAATAAGGATGCCACCTGTCACATTCTGACCTTTCCTTTGTTTGGTCTGTATTTAGTATGGTCAGGGTGTGAGTTGGGGTGGGCAGTCTATGTTTTCATTTGTTTGGTCTGTATTTATATGGTCAGGGCGTGAGTTGGGGTGGGCAGTCTATGTTTTCATTTGTTTGGTCTGTATTTAGTATGGGTCATGTCATGAGTTGGGGTGGGCAGTTTGTTTATTCATTTAGTGGGAATCAGAAATCCTCTAGTCTGTAGGGAATAACAAGAGATGCGGTTTGTTTGGTCTGTATTTGTAGTTGGTCTGCATTTATGAAGTCTGCAAAATTTAGTATGGTCAGGGCGTAGTACTGGTCAGGACTCCAATCAGGGGAAAGGATCGGGAACAGGTGTGGGAAGACGCTAAATGACTTGTTAGGGGAATAGGAACAGGGGAGGGAACGATGGGAGAAAGGGATTTTCATTTGAAAGTAATAAGACCAGCAGAGGGAGTAGAATGGAGCACAGGGACAAGACATTTTCATTTCAGGCGGAGTTGGGGTGGGCAGTCTATGTTTTCATTTGTTGTAAGTCTGCTCTTAGTCTATGGCTTAAATGTAAATGTAAATGTTTGGTCTGTATTTAGAGTCAGGGGAGTTGGGGTGGGCAGTCTATGTTTTCATTTGTTTGGTCTGTATTTAGTATGGTCAGGGCGTGAGTTGGGGTGGGCAGTCTATGTTTCCATTTGTTTGGTCTGTATTTAGTATGGTCAGGGTGTGAGTTGGGGTGGTGGTCTATGTTTTGTGTTTCATGTTTAGGTTTCTGTTTCGACCGAGTATGGTTCTCAATCAGAGGCAGGTGTCGTTCAAGTTGTCTCTGATTGAGAATCATACTTAGGTCGCCTGGGTTTCACTGTTGGTTTGTGGGTGTTTTTTCGTGTCTGTGCTTTTTCGGTTTTGTTATTTTACGTATTCGTTTATTGTTTTTGTATTTTCAAGGTGTTCAGTTGATGTTTTATAATAAACGATATATGGACACTCTGCACGCTGCGTTTTGTCCGATCCCTGCTACACCTCCTCTTCAGACGAAGAGGAGGTAATCTGCCGTAACACCACCTTTGTCCTCGCTAGCGTGACCATCTAGTGACTATCCTCTCCTCATTGTCTGTTGTGTTGGGTTGTAATCTCATGGCTTCTAATTCTAGTATTCTAACATTCTGCTGTATCATTTTAACATTCTAGTATTCTAACATTCTGCTGTATCATTTTAACATTCTAGTATTCTAACATTCTGCTGTATCATTTTAACATTCTAGTATTCTAACATTCTGCTGTATCATTTTAACATTCTAGTATTCTAACATTCTGCTGTATCATTTAACATTCTAGTATTCTAACATTCTGCTGTATCATTTTAACATTCTAATATTCTAACATTCTGCATGCTAACAGATGATTTTAACATTCTATTATTCTAACATTCTGCTGAAAATCATTTAACATTCTAATATTCTAACATGATCTGCTGTATCATTTTAACATTCTAGTAATTCTAACATTCTGTCTGTATCATTTTAACATTCTAGTATTGCTAACATTCTCAGCATGTATCATTTTAACATTCTGTCAGCATGGTCTAACATTCTGCTGTCATCATTTTAACTTAGAATTCTAGTATTCTCAGCATGGTAACAGTATCATTTTAACATTCTAATATCCTCTAACATTCTGTCAGCATGCTAACAGATAAGGTCACAAATGGTTTATTTTCTGTGAACAAAACATTTCACGAGGAACAGAAAGTCCTCTGCTTGTCTGATTCAGCCTAACATGGTAACAGTGCCTCTGCTGAAATTAATCAGCATGGTAACACATAATCAAGTCCTTCTGAAATGAATCAGCATGGTAACACTATACTGCTGTCTGTCATGGTAACAGCATGGTAACAGAATGAGTCCTCTGCTGCTGTCTGTCAGCATGGTAACAGAATGAGTCCTCTGCTGCTGTCTGTCAGCATGGTAACAGAATGAGTCCTCTGCTGCTGTCTGTCAGCATGGTAACAGAATGAGTCCTCACTGCTGTCTGTCAGCATGGTAACAGAATGAGTCCTCTGCTGTCTGTCAGCATGGTAACAGAATGAGTCCTCCACTGCTGTCTGTCAGCATGGTAACAGAATGAGTCCTCTCTGCTGTCTGTCAGCATGGTAACAGAATGAGTCCTCCACTGCTGTCTGTCAGCATGGTAACAGAATGAGTCATCTGCTGCTGTCTGTCAGCATGGTAACAGAATGAGTCCTCTCTGCTGTCTGTCAGCATGGTAACAGAATGAGTCCTCTGCTGTCTGTCAGCATGGTAACAGAATGAGTCCTCCACTGCTGTCTGTCAGCATGGTAACAGAATGAGTCCTCTGCTGCTGTCTGTCAGCATGGTAACAGAATGAGTCCTCTGCTGCTGTCTGTCAGCATGGTAACAGAATGAGTCCTCTGCTGCTGTCTGTCAGCATGGTAACAGAATGAGTCCTATGCTGCTGTCTGTCAGCATGGTAACAGAATGAGTCCCTCTGCTGTCTGTCAGCATGGCAACAGAATGAGTCCTCTGGTGCTGTCTGTCAGCATGGTAACAGAATGAGTCCTCTGCTGCTGTCTGTCAGCATGGTAACAGAATGAGTCCTCTGCTGTCTGTCAGCATGGTAACAGAATGAGTCCTCTGCTGCTGTCTGTCAGCATGGTAACAGAATGAGTCCTCTACTGTCTGTCAGCATGGCAACAGAATGAGTCCTCCTCTGTCAGCATGGTAACAGAATGAGTCCTCTGGTGCTGTCTGTCAGCATGGTAACAGAATGAGTCCTCTGCTGCTGTCTGTCAGCATGGAAACAGAATGAGTCCTCTGCTGTCTGTCAGCATGGTAACAGAATGAGTCCTCTGCTGCTGTCAGCATGGTAACAGAATGAGTCCTCTGCTGCTGTCTGTCAGCATGGTAACAGAATGAGTCCTCTGCTGTCTGTCAGCATGGTAACAGAATGAGTCCTCTGCTGTCTGTCAGCATGGTAACAGAATGAGTCCTCTGCTGCTGTCTGTCAGCATGGTAACAGAATGAGTCCTCTGCTGTCTGTCAGCATGGTAACAGAATGAGTCCTCTGCTGCTGTCTGTCAGCATGGTAACAGAATGAGTCCTGCTGCTGTCTGTCAGCATGGTAACAGAATGAGTCCTATGCTGCTGTCTGTCAGCATGGTAACAGAATGAGTCCTCTGCTGTCTGTCAGCATGGTAACAGAATGAGTCCTCTGCTGCTGTCTGTCAGCATGGTAACAGAATGAGTCCCTGCTGCTGTCTGTCAGCATGGTAACAGAATGAGTCCTCTGCTGCTGTCTGTCAGCATGGTAACAGAATGAGTCCTCTGCTGCTGTCTGTCAGCATGGTAACAGAATGAGTCCTCAGTCAGTCTGTCAGCATGGTAACAGAATGAGTCCCCCAGTCTGTCACATGGTTACGATCAAACACTGCTGCCCAGCATGGTAACAGTCACTCTGTGTTACTGTCATCAAACATGAGTCCTATGCTGCTGTCTGTCAGCATGGTAACAGAAACTCTGCTGCTGTCCCATGGTCAGAATGAGTCCACAGTGTTCACATGGATCAAAGTCCTCTGCTGTCCCCAGTCAATGCTGTCTGTCACATGGTAACAGTGTTGCTGCTGTCTGTCAGCATGGTAACAGAATGAGTCCTCTGCTGCTGTCTGTCAGCATGGTAACAGAACAGTCCTCTGCTGTCTGTCAGCATGGTAACAGAATGAGTCCTCTGCTGTCTGTCAGCATCAACAGAATGAGTCCTCCTCACGTCCCCATCAGTCACACAGTGTTACGATCAAACACGTCCCCAGGCCAGTCACACAGTGTTACATCAAACATTTCCCCAGTCAGTCACACAGTGTTACGATCAAACACGTCCCCAGTCAGTCACACAGTGCCTATCAAACAGTCCCCAGTCAGTCACACAGTGTTACGATAACACGTCCCCAGTCAGTCACAGTGTTACGGTCAAACATGCCCCAGTCAGTCACACAGTGTTACGATCAAAACGTCCCCAGTCAGTCACAGGGAATCAAACACGTCCCCAATCTATTAGTAACACAGGTTTACAATCAAACATGTTCCCAATCATTAATCCCACAGTGTTACGATCAAACACCTCCCCAGTCTAATATAGGGAATTAGGCCCTATTTCTATGATAGAATGACCCAGTGCTCTGGTCTATATAGGGAAAGATCCTGCCTGGATAACGTGACCCTGTGTCTATATAGACATGCAGAAATATCCCTGCCTGGATAACGTGACAACACGGTAGGGAATAGGGCCCCCGGTCTATATAGAGAATAGGGCCCTGGTCTATATAGGGAATAGGGCCCCTGGTCTATATAGGGAATAGGGCTCTAGTCTATATAGGGAATAGGGCTCTGGTCTATATAGGGAATAGGCCCTGGTCTATATAGGGAATAGGGCCCTGGTCTATATAGGGAATAGGGCCTTCATATAGGGAATATGGCCCTGGTCTATATAGGGAATATGGCCCTGGTATATATAGGGAATAGGGCCCTGGTCTATATAGGGAATAGGGCTCTAGGTCTATATAGGGAATAGGGCTCTGGTCTAAACACGGGGCAACAATGACAATCCATGCATCTCAAATGACACACTATTTACTACGGGCTCTGGTCAACAGTAGTGTATTGTGTAGGGAATAGGGTGCCAATCTGGTCAACAGTAGTGCACTATATACGGAATAGGGTGCCATTTGGGATGCACATTATCCCTACTAACGGAGGATAAACTGCTTTGTAAACACCAGTGGGCAGGATCATCGTGGGCTGTCAATCACAGGCAGTGAGCCAATGGGCGTAGTTTCCCAACTGGCTGCAGGGAAATAAACAGGTCCCACTGTGTTGATGATACAACAGACAGTCTATCGATCCAGGATGTGTGTGTGTGTTTATCCCTCCCTGTGAACATCTCCCCTATAGATTAGTGATTACCTCCAAGGCCTCTCTCTCTCTCTGACTTCATCTGACGATCCACAGAGTTCACAGGCTTGTTATATGGTCTGATATAATGTCCGCAGAGTCTCGACTTCAGAGTCTCGACTTAAGGAAGTGTCTCCTCTTAAAGGGAGGCTGTCTGTTTTCTCACCCCCATCATCTGGTCTTAAAGGAGAGGTGTCTCCTCTTAAAGGGAGGCTGTCTGTTTTCTCACCCCCATCATCTGGTCTTAAAGGAGAGGTGTCCACTCTGCTGTCCACAGAGACAGTGCTTAAAGGAGGGTGTCCAATCTGGGTGTCCAGTCTGTCCCCAAAGGCCGGTCTTAAATGCAAGGTGTCTCTTCTGTCCTCAGATGCTAAAGGCCATAAAGGGAGGGTGTCCCCTCGTTCGTCCTCAGAGTGACTTCTTAAAGGGAGTGTGTCCTTCCTACCCCCACAGTCTCTATTTAAAGGGAGGTGTCCATTATGTCCCCACAGACGGTCCGTATAGAGAGTGTTTGTGGCCTGTCAGGATGACTGGGTAGTAGGGATTTCTCACACACACTGGGGCTGGACTTGTACCAGTCAGACAGACTGTAATCAGACCTGTCCTCTATCTTGCCTGGCCCCCCTGCCGCCCTGGAAAAGGTAAACAACTTGGGAATGGCTGTCGTGGACGCGGCCACGGTTGCCGCGGCTACTCCTCCCTCGGCGGCAGTGGTCGTGGCGGAGTTGGCGAAAGAGGAACCAAAGAGAGCAGCGATCCGGCGGTGGTAGTGGGTACGGAACACCTTGGCCCCACGGTGGAGATCACCTGTGAAGGGAGAGGATAACATAGAAGAAGAAGAAGAAGAGGACAAACAAGAAGAGGATAACATAGAAGAAGAAGAAGAGGACAAACAAACATAGAAGAAGAAAGAAGGACAAACAGGAAGAGGATAACATAGAAGAAGAAGAAGGGACAAACAGGAAGAGGATAACATAGAAGAAGAAGAAGAAGAGGACAAACAGGAAGAGGATAAATAGAAGAAGAAGAAAGGGACAAACAGGAAGAGGATAGAAGAAGAAGAAGAAGAAGAGGACAAACAGGACGAGGATAACATAGAAGAAGAAGAAGAAGAAGAAGACAAACAGGACGAGGATAACATAGAAGAAGAAGAAGAAGAAGAAGGAGACAAACAGGAAGAGGATAACATAGAAGAAGAAGAAAGGGACAAACAGGAAGAGGATAACATAGAAGAAGAAGGGGACATGAGGACACAGCAGAGTCCTACCTATGAAACAGTAGCAGATAGGATTGAGGCTGGAGTTGGTGAGGCCCAGCCACTGGGCAAAGGGTTGGCTCTGCATGAGCCAAGATGGCGGATGCTGCACTCGGTCGATCCAGAACTCAGCCAGATACAGGGGCAGCCAGGAAACTGCAAACAGCAGCACCAGGGACACCACCATTTTGGCGATCTTCTTCCTCGTCTTGAGGCGCTCAGTGTGCAGCGCTCGGCTTCTGGAGTCAAGTTCCGAACGTCCGCTTCCCGTCCCCAGAGCCCGGCCAGTCAGGAAGCCGATGGTGAGGTTAAAGGTCACAGGGATGCAGTAGAGAGCGCCACGAAGAGCAGGACGGTGTAGCCCTGTTTCAGACGCGGCCCCCGGCCACACCTCCTGGCACACAGGGATCACAAACGACGCCCCCAGGCTGATCTCATCTCGCCGGTTCATGAACACCAATGGGGCGCAGATCGCCGATGACACCACCCACCCACGGCGACCGTCCCGAGGATCCGGCGGCGGGTGAAGAGGGAGCGGGCGCGGAGCGGGGCAGCGTACACTGAAGTAACGGTTGACGCTGATGACCGTTAGCGTTAGCACGCTAGCCGACACAGAGACGGCCTGGGTGAAGGGGACCGCTTCGGCACAGGAAGTCCCCGTAGACCCAGGCCGAGTAGATCTGGTGACCCAGCGTTATGGGCATGCAGACACACACCACGGCCAGGTCGCACACCGCCAGGTTAACCAGGAGGTACCGCGTGGCGCTGACCGCGGCTAGCCTCTCGCTACGTCGGTTGGTCAGCACCTTCATTGACATGATGTTCCCTACGAACCCCACCAGGAAGGACAGGCAGTACATGAGTGTCAGAGCCACCGTGGTCGGCTCATGGACCGTCCATAACAAACTGGTCAGCTCTGAATCATCAGGAGGGGAGGAGGAAGAGGGGGAAGAGGGACGAGGAGGAGGAGAAGAGGGGAGGATCAGGAGGGTAGAGGGAGGAAGACGGGAGGGAGAGAGTCAGGGAAGGAGGGATGAGGAGGAGGGGATGAGGGGAGGAGGAGGGAGTCGTAGAAGCTGTAACTGTTGTTGAGTCTGGCCTGTGCGGCGTTCTCTACATGCAGCAGAGGAGTGAAGCTGAGCTGGGCTGATAACTGGTCCAGGGTCAGCTTCATGGTGCTGTCTTGTCCACTCAAGGCTTGCTCTGTCTGTCAACACTGACCTCAGTACAGCCCTTATATAATGCTACTCATGACACTGCAGCAGCAGTAGAGGACTGTAATCATCAGAATTTATGTGCAAGGTTAGGGGGTAAGTTAGGGTAAGTCCCGAGCTACTTGAGCCACTTGTCCTTAACGTGATAAGGATAAGGGATAAAAGGTCAAAGTTACTTAGGCTAAGGTTAGGGGTAAGATTAGGAACTGGCTCTATCTTCAGAAACAAACAGCAACACCCTTGTCCTTATCTTTTCTTTTTTCTTTTTACCTTTATTTTACTAGGCAAGTCAGTTAATTAAGAACAAATTCTTATTCTTATTTTCAATGACGGCCTAGGAACAGTGGGTTAACTGCCTGTTCAGGGGCAGAACGACAGATTCTTACTAGCATCTTCTCTTACTCAGCACGTCTTATCTCACTAGCACTGACTTATCTCACTAGCACGTCTTGTCTCACTAGCACGTCTTGTCTCACTAGCACGTCTTATCTCACTAGCACTTATCTCAACTTCGTCTTATCTCACTAGCACGTCTTATCTCACTAGCATGTCTTATCTCACTGTACGTCTTATCTCACTAGCATGTGCTTATCTTACCTAGCACATCTTATCTCACACTAGCACGTCTTATCTCACTAGCATGTCTTATCTCATTAGCACGTCTTATCTCACTAGCATGTCTTACCTTACTAGCAAGTCTTATCCCACTAGCACCTCTTATCTCACGAGCAAGTCTTATCTCACTAGCATGTCTTATCTCACTAGGACGTCTTATCTCACTAGGACGTCTTATCTCATAGGACGTCTTATCTCACTAGCACCTCTTATCTCACTATGATCTTATCTCACTAGCAAGTCTTATCTCACTAGCATGTCTTATCTCACTAGCATGTCTTATCTCACTAGGACGTCTTATCTCACTAGCACCTCTTATCTCACTAGCATGTCTTATCTCACTAGCATGTCTTATCTCACTAGGACGTCTTATCTCACTAGCATGTCTTATCTTACTAGCACATCTTATCTCACTAGCACGTCTTATCTCACTAGCATGTCTTATCTCACTAGCACGTCTTATCTCACTAGCATGTCTTACCTTACTAGCAAGTCTTATCCCACTAGCACCTCTTATCTTACTAGCAAGTCTTATCTCACTAGCACTGACTTTGCAGAAATCTGCTTTATTGCGGAACGATTAGATTTATTAGAACAGTGAGAGGTGGTTGTCTCACCTAGCTAAATGACTGACGTGGTCATGGACATTTATGAGCAAGTACCAGGGTATTTGTTCTTGATGTTCAGTAGAGGACACTCCCTGTGATGACTGTGATATGTGGTTGTTTGACCTACCTTACGCTAGTTGAATGCTGGGTAAAAGTGTCTGCTGTTATCCATCAATGTAAATGTAAAACTGTTTGTATCGTCAGAATCTATGAGCAAGTAGTACACAAGCTATTTGTTCTTGATTTGGGATACAGGTTTAAAAGGATGGGAGTTAAGGCTAGGGTTATCGGGTTAGATTAGGTAAGATTAGGAAAGCATTAAGGTTAGGGTTATGGGGTTAGATTAGGTTAGATTAGGAAGGGTTAAGGTTAGGGTTAGGGGGTAAGATTAGGTTAGATTAGGAAGGGTTAAGGTTAGGGTTAGGGGGTAAGATTAGGTTAGATTAGGAAGGGTTAAGGTTAGGGTTAGGGGGTAAGATTAGGTTAGATTAGGAAGGGTTAAGGTTAGGGTTAGGGGGTAAGATTAGGAAGGTTTAAGGTTAGGGTTAGGGGGTAAGATTAGGTTAGATTAGGAAGGGTTAAGGTTAGGGTTAGGGGGTAAGATTAGGTTAGATTAGGAAAGCTTTAAGGTTAGGTTTAGTGTCTAGAATCTCATTTGTGGTGGTAAAGTGCCATAGTACATCCATACATATGTGATGACCGTCACTGATTCTAGGTCAGGTTCATGGTGTCCTCCAGCTCCCGTTTGACCAGGTTGCTCCCATTTGACCAGGTTTCTCTGTCAGAACTGATCTCAGTGCAGCCCTTATGCAACCAACACATTACTATTCTTCAGTGGTGCGCTCTGATCTAGGACCAGATCCTGATGTGGGTCAATCTCTTTCTCATTACCTCATGTTCTTGTTCTCTCTCTCTGTCTCTCTCTCTCTCTCTCTCTCTCTCTCTCTCTCTCTCTCTCTCTCTCTCTCTCTCTCTCTCTCTCTCTCTCTCTCTCTCTCTCTCTCTCTCTCTCTCTCTCTCTCTCTCTCTCTCTCTCTCTCTCTCTCCTAAGGGATGATGGTATTAGCCCCTCAGTTTATTTTTCTCACTTTCTCATTCCCTCTCTCTTTTTTCTCCCTTTCTCCCAAACCTCCAGGGAGGATGTCTATCTTCCTATTTTTCCTCGTTCCCTCTCTTCTTCTCTCCTTCCTCCCACCTCCGGGGTCGAGGAAAACCCTCAATGTATCTGTGGACAGAGGGAGAAACAAGAACAGACAGTCAGCACCTCTCTTCATTTAAAAACACAGACAGTTAGCACCTCTCTTCATTTAAACACACATACAGTTAACACCTCTCTTAATTTAAACACACAGACAGTTAGCACCTCTCTTCATTTAAACACACAGACAGTTAGCACCTCTCTTCATTTAAACACACAGACAGTTAGCACCTCTCTTCATTTAAACACACAGACAGTTAGCACCTCTCTTCATTTAAACACACAGACAGTTAGCACCTCTCTTCATTTAAACACACAGACAGTTAGCACCTCTCTTCATTTAAACACACAGACAGTTAGCACCTCTCTTCATTTAAACACACAGACAGTTAGCACCTCTCTTCATTTAAACACACAGACAGTTAGCACCTCTCTTCATTTAAACACACAGACAGTCAGCACCTCTCTTCATTTAAACACACAGACAGTCAGCACCTCTCTTCATTTAAACACACAGACAGTCAGCACCTCTCTTCATTTAAACACACAGACAGTCAGCACCTCTCTTCATTTAAACACACAGACAGTTAGCACCTCTCTTCATTTAAACACACAGACAGTCAGCACCTCTCTTCATTTAAACACACAGACAGTTAGCACCTCTCTTCATTTAAACACACAGACAGTTAGCACCTCTCTTCATTTAAACACACAGACAGTCAGCACCTCTCTTCATTTAAACACACAGACAGTTAGCACCTCTCTTCATTTAAACACACAGACAGTCAGCACCTCTCTTCATTTAAACACACAGACAGTTAGCACCTCTCTTCATTTAAACACACAGACAGTTAGCACCTCTCTTCATTTAAACACACAGACAGTTAGCACCTCTCTTCATTTACAACAACCTCTCTTCATTTAAACACACAGACAGTTAGCACCTCTCTTCATTTAAACACAGACAGTTAGCACTCTCTTCATTTAAACACACAGACAGTTAGCACCTCTCTTCATTTAAACACACAGACAGTTAGCACCTCTCTTCATTTAAACACACAGACAGTCAGCACCTCTCTTCATTTAAACACACAGACAGTTAGCACCTCTCTTCATTTAAACACACAGACAGTTAGCACCTCTCTTCATTTTAAACACACAGACAGTCAGCACCTCTCTTCATTTAAACACACAGACAGTTAGCACCTCTCTTCATTTAAACACACAGACAGTTAGCACTTCTATTTAAACACACAGACAGTCAGCACCTCTCTTCATTTAAACACACAGACAGTTAGCACCTCTCTTCATTTAAACACACAGACAGTTAGCACCTCTCTTCATTTAAACACACAGACAGTTAGCACCTCTCTTCATTTAAACACACAGACAGTTAGCACCTCTCTTCATTTAAACACACAGACAGTTAGCACCTCTCTTCATTTAAACACACAGACAGTTAGCACCTCTCTTCATTTAAACACACAGACAGTTAGCACCTCTCTTCATTTAAACACACAGACAGTTAGCACCTCTCTTCATTTAAACACACAGACAGTTAGCACCTCTCTTCATTTAAACACACAGACAGTTAGCACCTCTCTTCATTTAAACACACAGACAGTTAGCACCTCTCTTCATTTAAACACACAGACAGTCAGCACCTCTCTTCATTTAAACACACAGACAGTCAGCACCTCTCTTCATTTAAACACACAGACAGTCAGCACCTCTCTTCATTTAAACACACAGACAGTCAGCACCTCTCTTCATTTAAACACACAGACAGTTAGCACCTCTCTTCATTTAAACACACAGACAGTCAGCACCTCTCTTCATTTAAACACACAGACAGTTAGCACCTCTCTTCATTTAAACACACAGACAGTCAGCACCTCTCTTCATTTAAACACACAGACAGTTAGCACCTTTCTTCATTTAAACACACAGACAGTCAGCATCTCTCTTCATTTAAACACACAGACAGTTAGCACCTCTCTTCATTTAAACACACAGACAGTTAGCACTCTCTCTTCATTTAAACACACAGACAGTTAGCACCTCTCTTCATTTAAACACACAGACAGTTAGCACCTCTCTTCATTTAAACACACAGACAGTCAGCACCTCTCTTCATTTAAACACACAGACAGTTAGCACCTCTCTTCATTTAAACACACAGACAGTCAGCACCTCTCTTCATTTAAACACACAGACAGTTAGCACCTCTCTTCATTTAAACACACAGACAGTTAGCACCTCTCTTCATTTAAACACACAGACAGTCGGCACCTCTCTTCATTTAAACACACAGACAGTTAGCACCTCTCTTCATTTAAACACACAGACAGTTAGCACCTCTCTTCATTTAAACACACAGACAGTAGCACTCTCTTCATTTAAACACACAGACAGTTAGCACCTCTCTTCATTTAAACACACAGACAGTCAGCACCTCTCTTCATTTAAACACACAGACAGTCAGCACCTCTCTTCATTTAAACACACAGACAGTCAGCACCTCTCTTCATTTAAACACACAGACAGTTAGCACCTCTCTTCATTTAAACACACAGACAGTTAGCACCTCTCTTCATTTAAACACACAGACAGTTAGCACTCTCTCTTCATTTAAACACACAGACAGTTAGCACCTCTCTTCATTTAAACACACAGACAGTTAGCACCTCTCTTCATTTAAACACACAGACAGTCAGCACCTCTTCATTTAAAACATAATAGTAACATTCATTTCAGCAGACGCTTTTATCCAAGCGACTTCATCACGCGTGCACATTTAAACACAGACAGTCAGCACCTCTTCATTTAAACACACAGACAGTTAGCACCTCTCTTCATTTAAACACACAGACAGTTAGCACCTCTCTTCATTTAAACACACAGACAGTTAGCACCTCT
>NW_025750065.1:0-21055 GCF_021184085.1 Oncorhynchus gorbuscha | reverse complement strand
CCAGAGAATTTGCTGTATATAATAATCCTTGGTGGTTCTGAACCTTCCAGGTGATTCCGTAATTCCGTCCAAATCAGGTTGAATGTTTTGAGTTTTGATTTGAAGGGAGGGTTATGTTGTAGAGGGTAGCATCCTGTATGTGTTCCTGACAAAAAATCCAAGTTTATCTAACTCTAAATCTATCTTTTTTTAAAGAAAATGCTGAAAAATGCAGGAGCCCATCTGATCGTGACCTCTGCTCTGCTCTCTCTCCCTTCCTATCTATATTAGCTCTCTCTCCTTTCCTATCTATATTCTCTCTCTCTTTCTCTCTCTCTCTCTCCCTTCCTATCTACACTCTCTCTCCCTTCCTATCATACACTCTCTCCCCCTCCTATCTATTATCTCTCTCCTTCCTATCTAGTATCTCTCTCTCCTATTCTCTCTCTCTCTTTCTCCTCTCTATCTCCTTTATATCTTTCTTTTATCTCTCCCTTCATATCTATATTATCTCTCTCTTTCTCTTCCCTCATATCTATACTCTCTGTCTCCCTTCCTATCATACTCTCTCCCTTCCTATCTATTATCTCTCCCTTCCTATATATTATCTCTCTCTCTCTCTCTGTCTCTCCTAACCATGCAGATCCATCATGTTTATAATGCTAGCCAGGCTAGTTCCACACAATAAAACTATCCTGTTAGTGTTTTAACTGCTTTCTCTACTTTCCTGTGAGGTGGTGGGATAACCAAACGTGCCTAGATCTTGCCCAGGCCTAGTCAAACATCTAATTTGTTCATTAGATAACAGTGAAAGGTACTCTTACAGTTGTTGTTAGGTTCTATCACCTCTCTCCATCCTGCACTTTGTCCTCTAATCCACGTCAATAACGGAGGAGCTCCCATTAGAGTAACATGGTTATATCACTCTCCTGCTCTCTGTTTGACTCATCAGACCAAAGGACAGATAGCCACGGTCTATGTCCATTGCTCGTGTTTCTTGGCCCAAGCAAGTCTCCTCTTCTTATTGGTGTCCTTTAGTAGTGTTTTTTTGCAGCAATTTGACCATCAAGGCCTGATTTACGCAGTCTCCTCTAAAGAGTTGATGTTGAGATGTGTCTGTTACTTGAACTCTGTGAAGCATTTATTTGGGCTGCCATTTCTGAGGCTGTTAACTCTAATGAACATATCCTCTGCAGCAGAGGTAACTCTGGGTCTTCCTTTCCTGTGGCGGTCCTCATGAAAGCCAGTGTCACCGTAGCACTTGATGTTTTTGCGACTGCAATACTTATTTTCCACCATAATTAGCAAATAAATTCATTACAAATCCTACAATGTGATTTTCTGGATTTTATTTTTCTCGTTGTGTCTGTCATAGTTGAAGTGTACCTATGATGAAAATTACAGGCCTCTCTCATCTTTTTAAGTGGGAGAACTTGCACAATTGGTGGCTGACTAAATACCTTTTTCCCCCACTGTATGTATCTGTAGGCCAGTAGAAGCTGTTGAGGGGAGGATGTCTCCTTGCTCATGATTGGAATGGAGTGTACTTGCTGGAATGGAGTAAATGGAATGGTAGCAAACACATGTTTGATAACATTCCATTTACTCCATTCAGGCATTATTTTGAGCAGATCCTCCCACAGCAGCCTACACCGCTATAGGCATAAATTCTAAATGGTGGTTATTTTGAATAGTGTGGCTGTGTAAAGTGCTGATAACGACATGTGAAATGATATCATGGGATATTGGGCTAGATTTCACTAACAGACTTTGATGCTTTGTAATGGATGCCTTTCAGATGGAGCACCAGTAAACTGTCTTGGGTATACTTTGACCCAGTTCTGAGGAAGGACGAGGGGTGGAAGTCTGAGTATCGAATCTACCCCCAAGACATGGCATTTGCTTCCACATGGTGGAGGGTGTATGTGTGTGTGTGTCTGTGTATGACGGTATGTGTGTGATATAACGGATTTATGCATTCTGTATAGGTGTGCATCTGTGAATGTCTTCTCTCCCCACTGGGCTGCCTGGCCTCTGGGTGAATGTCTTCTCCCCCACTGGGCTGTCTAGCCTCTGGGTGTAGAATGCTCCTCTCTCCCCCACTGGGCTGCATGGCCTCTGGGTGTAGAATGTCTTCTCTCCCCCCACTGTGCTGTCTAGCCTCTGGGTGTAGGAATGTCTTCTCTCCCCCACTGTGCTGTCTAGCCTCTGGGTGTAGAATGTCTTCTCTCCCCCCCCACTGCTATCTAGCCTCTGGGTGTAGAATGTCTTCTCTCCCCACTGTGCTGTCTAGCCTCTGGGTGTAGAATGTTTTCTCTCCCCACTGTGCTGTCCAGCTCTGGGTGTAGAGTGTCTTCTCCCCCCACTGGGCTGTCTAGCCTCTGGTGTAGAATGTCTTCTCCCCCACTGGGCTATCTAGCCTCTGGGTGTAGAATGTCTTCTCTCCCCCACTCTGGGCTGTCTAGCCTCTGGGTGTAGAAAGTCTTCTCCCACTGGGCTGCCCAGCCTCTGGGTGTAGAATGTCTTCTCTCCTCACTCTGGGCTGTCTAGCCTCTGGGTGTAGAATGTCTTCTTCTCCCCCACTGGGCTATCTAGCCTCTGGGTGTAGAATGTCTCTCTCCCCCACTCTGGGCTGTCTAGCCTCTGGGTGTAGAATGTCTCTCCCCCACTGGGCTACATGGCCTCTGGGTGTAAAATGTCTTCTCTCCCCACTGGGCCCAGCCTTCTGGGTGTAAATGTCTTCCCCCCACTGGGCTATCTAGCCTCTGGGTGTAGAATGTCTTCTCCCCACTGGGCTGCCTGGCCTCTGGGTATAGAATGTCTTCACTCCCCCACTGGGCTATCTGGCCTCTGGGGTAGAATGTCTTCTCTTCCCCCACTGTGCTGCCTGGCCTCTGGGTGTAGAATGTCTTCCCCCCACTGGGCTGTCTAGCCTCTGGGTGTAAAATGCCCTCTCCCCCACTGGGCTGTCGGCCTCTGTGTAGAAAGTCTTCTCCCCCGACTGGGCTGTCTGGCCTCTGGGTGTAGAATGTCTTCTTCCCTCACTCTGGGCTGTCTAGCCTCTGGGTGTAGAATACCTTCTCTCCCACTGGGCTGTCTAGCCTCTGTAGAGTCTTCTCCCACTGGGCTGTCTAGCCTGGGTGTAGAATGCCTTCTGGCCTCCTCACTCCCCCACTGGGCTATCTGGCCTCTGCGTAGAATGCCTTCCCCCACTGGCTGTGCCTCTGGGTGTAGAATGTCTTCTCTCCCCCACTGGGCTGTCTAGCTCTGGGTGTAGAATGTCTTCTCCCACTCTGGGCTGTCTAGCCTCTGGGTAGAAAAGCCTCTCTCCCCACTGGGCTGTCTGGCCTCTGGGTGTAAAATGTCTTCTCTCCCCCACTGGCTGGGCAGAAAGTCTTCTCTCCCCACTGGGCTGCTTTGGCTCTGGGTGTAAAATGTCTTCTCTCCCCACTGGGCTGTCTGGCCTCTGGGTGTAAAATGTCTTTCTCTCCCCACTGGGCTGCCTAGCCTCTGGGTGTAGAATGTCTTCTCTCCCCACTGGGCTGTCTAGCCTCTGGGTGTAAAATGTCTTCTCTCCCCCACTGGGCTGTCTGGCCTCTGGGTGTAAATGTCTTCTCCCCCCCCCACTGGGCTGCATGGCCTCTGGGTGTAGAATGTCTTCTCCCCCACTGGGCTGCCTGGCCTCTGGGTATAGAATGTCTTCTCTCCCCCACTGGGCTGCATGGCCTCTGGGTGTAGAATGTCTTCTCTCCCCCACTGGGCTGTCTAGCCTCTGGGTGTAGAATGTCTTCTCTCCCCCACTGGGCTGCCTGGCCTCTGGGTGTAGTATGTCTTCTCTCCCCACTGGGCTGCATGGCCTCTGGGTGTAGAATGTCTTCTCTTCCCCCACTGTGCTGCCTGGCCTCTGGGTGTAGAACGTCTTCTCCCCCACTCTGAGCTGTCTAGCCTCTGGGTGTAGAATGTCTTCTCTCCCCACTGGGCTGTCTGGCCTCTGGGTGTAGAATGTCTTCTCTCCCCCCACTGGGCTGCCTGGCCTCTGGGTATAGAATGTAGAGGGAGGGTCTGGGGGATCCAGGACAGCATAAGACAATCCGTGTGTATAGGATAGCATGATATATACTGAACATACTATACTCAGAACACATACATGAATACAGACACACATAGACACACGCGTGCACACACACGCACATTCTCTCACCCCCTCCACCTCCACCCTCATCTATCCCCCCAACACACAAACACAAACCTCACAGTGGGTTACGTACATGCAAGGCAGGAGCAGGAATGCACACAGAGCTCAGATAAGAGTGTGTTATCTGGAAACAGATGATGTGAAATATGTCCATTAATAACCAGTGCTCTGTTGGAGAGGGTGTTGTCTTTGCAGCAATATATCAGCGCTGGTTAGAGGGTGTCACCGTTCTCTCGTCTGTGGACCTAACAAATAAGTTTAGTTCAAAGAGTTCCAGATCAAACAACAATCCCTCTCTATGGTTGCTAGGCTGGGAGGACCTGGGGGACAGGGGAAGGAGGGAGTGAGAAAGGTAGGTAGGGAGGGAAAGAAGGAAAAGGGAGAGAGCGAGGGTGGCAAGGCTGGGTTGGGGGATGAAGTAGTGGGTCAACGAGATACTCGGATAAGCTTAAGTGAAAAAAGGCTACCTCCGCGACTCGATAACAGATTAGTAAATTAGGTCGAAAGTGTAATAATGGTCTGCGCAGACTGTCACGTTTCTGCAGCTGTGGACTTTGAATTGAGCTTTAGAAAGGTTGAGGGACCAGATATGGTCAGGAGTGAGTAGGATGGTGACTAGCGAGGTAGAGGGATGATATAGAAGGTGTAAGGGGAGGAGGGGAGGGGGAGTTGGTGGGACATGTCAATGGATGGATTGAGGGTACAGCATTAGACTATTCAAGAACAATTATTTAGGAAGGGGTGGAGGTCACCGATAGAGAGAGAGAGTGAGTGAGATGGTATGGTCGGTGGGTGGGTGGATGGATGATTGAGGATTAGACAATTCAATAGGAGCTCTAGAGATGAGGGTCTACCAGTGACAGTAAGAGAGGTGTGTGTGTGTGTGTGTGTGTGTGTGTGTGTGTGTGTGTGTGTGTGTGTGTGTGTGTGTGTGTGTGTGTGTGTGTGTGTGTGTGTGTGTGTGTGTGTGTGTGTGTGTGTGTGTGTGTGTGTGTGTGTGTGTGTGTGTGTTTGGGAGGGGGGGGCTAGACAAGGTGTTGTAGGGCTGATGAGGTGAGAGCAGTATAATGAGCAAGAAGAAGAATGGCGTTGATAATAAGACGATGTTACGTTACTGTATAGTTAGTAAGTATAGTGAGTGAGTAGATGTAGGGAGTGAAAGTTAAAGTGGATGTGAGTAGGAGGGGTAAAGATAAGAGTAAGGGGAGGGTCCAGCGTAATGACAAATGTCAGAAAACAAGGTAATTTCCTGTAAAACCAGACCCCCACATTGGAAGTCAACTCAAAACATTTTCAAAGCTCAATTTAGGTATACAATGTGTGTGTGTGTGTGTGTGTGTGTGTGTGTGTGTGTGTGTGTGTGTGTGTGTGTGTGTGTGTGTGTGTGTGTGTGTGTGTGTGTGTGTGTGTGTGTGTGTGTGTGTGTGTGTGTGTGTGTGTGTGTGTGTGTGTGTGTGTGTGTGTGTGTGTGTGTGTGTGTGTGTGTGTGTACTGCAGTCATGTTGAAATGAGTCTCACTGTTTCTGTTGCATGGTGGTTGTGTAAGTAGAGGTGTGAATAAAAAGTAGAGGTGTGGGCCTGGCTGGGCCAGGATGTCTCTAGCGAGGACCCAACACCTTTCCTCTGGGCCAAAACCCTCCCAATCAACCATGTACTGGAAACCCCTGCCCCATAGTCGAACCCTCAGGAGGCTTCTCATCGTGTACGCCGGATGGCCATCGACGACGCATGGAGGAGGGGTGGGACTGGAAATAGAAGACAAAGGGCTGTGAGACACGGGCTTAATTCTAGACACATGGAATGTAGGATGAATACGAAGGATGAAAAAGACGGCGGACAGCAGAGGGGCTAATGATCTTGGGTGGACAGTCATAACTTCTGCCCGAGACTATACCGGGGAGCCGGGGTCCAATGGCAATCCACTTGTCGTCGATACCTGGAGGTGTTCTTGAGGAGGGCCTACCAGGCAGATGGTATTTTGGGGAGAGGAATGAAGTGGGCTGCTTTGGAAAACCGATCCACCATGGTCAGGGTGGCGGTGTTGCCATCAGACAGGGGAAGACCGGTGACAAAGTTCAGGGAGTGTTTGGCATTCTTGGATCCCGGACGGTATGAGAGGGAGAAGTTGAACCAGATGAACAGCAGGGCCCATCTGGCTTGCCTGGAGTTGAGGCGCTAGGTGGTGCGGAGATACTCCAGGTTTTTGTGGTCGATCCACACAATGAACGGATGTTCTTCCCCTTCTAGAGAGTGCCTCCATTCCTCCAATGCCATCTTCACCATGAGAAGCTCCCGATTCCTCACATTGTATTTCCTCTGTAGAGCATCATCAATAGTTAAAAAATAGATATGTACTCACCGACAGGTAGGACCAGAGCAACAGTCCTTGACACTTTACAGAAATAACCAGACATGCCATCCTGCTAACTCCTCTGAAAGGGACTCTAACATAAGTGGGGATGGAGAGGGGCTGAGTGGGGATATTCAGCTCGAAAGCCAGTGTGGCGTCCAAAATCCTCTCCTCGGCCCCAGAGTCAATGAGGAATGGTTTGAAAAGGGGTGAAAGTAAGGGAAGTAGAAGAGTTCTCCAAATGTCCCACTAGAGTACTAGCTCCTACCTGCTAATCTGGTCTTTTACCAGGCAAAAGGAATGAAAATGACCAAAAGTGCCGCAATATGGACAGCTTCTTGTGTTGATCCTGTGTTGCTCTGGAGACGGCCCAGCTCTGCCTAGTTGCATAGGCTCTGGAAACAGTGCCTTGGACGTCTTTCTGACTGATGGGAAGGTTGGGAAACCTCAGGTGCTCTCGGCTATGGGACCGTTGGGGATGACTCAGAGGCTAGGTGGAATCCATGGACGTGTGAGCGAAATCAAGTTTCCTCTCCATCTGTTGTTCCCACAATCGCCCATCAATGTGGATGGTCAAAGCAATGAGGGAGTCAAGATCCGTGGGTAACTCGCGAACAGCAAGCTCATCCTTAACCTTTCTAGCGCAGCGGAACCCCGACAACATTCTGCTGAAAAGGCAGCGAGCGAAATTCAAAAATATTTTTAGAAATATGCAACTTTCACACATTAACAAGTCCAATACAGCAAATGAAAGATAAACATCTTGTTAATCTACCCATCATGTCGATTTCAAAAATGCTTTTCAGCTAAAGCACAACATATGATTATGTTAGGTCATAGCCAAGTTGAAAAAACACAACCATTTTTCCAGCTAAAGATAGGAGTCACAAAAAGCAGAAAAATAGATAAAATGAATCACTAACCTTTGATGATCTTCATCAGATGACACTCATAGGACATCATGTTACACAATACATGTATGTTTTGTTCGATAATGTGCATATTTATATCCAAAAATCTCAGTTTACATTGGCGCCTTACGTGCAGTAATGTTTTGATTCCAAAACTTCCGGTGATTTTGCAGAAATACTCATAATAAACATTGATAAAATATATGTGGTTGAGTGTTAAGTGTTGTTCACAGAATTAAAGATAGACTTCTCCTTAATGCAACCACTGTGTTAGATTTCCAAAAAACTTTACGTAAAAAGCATAATCTGAGAACGGCACTCAGAACCCAAAACAGCCAGAGGAATATCCGCCATTTTGGAATCAACAAGGTTAGAAACAACACCATAAATATTCACTTACCTTTGATGGTCTTCATCAGAAGGCACTCCCAGGAATCCCAGTTCGACAATAAATTACTGATTTGTTCCATAAAGTTCCATCGTTTATGTCCAAATAGCCACTTGTTAGGTGTTCAGCCCACTAATCCATCTTCATGAGGCGCAGGCACTTCATCCAGACAAAAACTCGAAACTCAAAAAGTTCTGTTACAGTCCTTTATAAACATGTCAAATGCTTCACAGTTGGGGTGGTGTTCTTCAGTTTGCAAGCCTCCCCTTTTTCCTCCAAACATAATGATGGTAATTATGGCCAAACAGTTCTATTTGTGTTTCATCAGACCAGAGGACATTTCTCAGAACAGTACAATCTTTGTCCCCATGTGCAGTTGCAAACTGCAGTCTGGCTTTTTTATGGAGGTTTTGGAGCGGTGGCTTCTTCCTTGCTTGAGCGGCCTTTCAGGTTATGTCAATAAAGGACTCATTTTACTGTGGATACAGATATGTTTGTGACAGTTTTCTCCAGCATCTTCATAAGGTCCTTTACAGTAGATCTGGGATTGATTTGCACTTTTCACACCAAAGAACGTTCATCTCTAGGAGACATAACGCATCTCCTTCCTGAGCGGTAAGACAGCTGTGTGGTCCCATGGTGTTTATTATTGCGTACTATTGTTTGTACAGATGAATGTGGTACCTTCAAGCATTTGGGAATTGCTCCTAAGGATGAACCAGACTTGTGGAGGTCTACAATGTTTTTTCTGAGCTTGGCTGATTTATTTTGATTTTCCCATGATGTCAAGCAAAAAGGCACTGAGTTTGAAGGTAGGCCTTGAAAGACATCCACAGGTACACCTCCAATTGACTCAAATGATGTCAATTAGCCTATCAGAAGCTTCTAAAGCCATGACATAATTTTCTGGAATTTTCCAAGCTGTTTAAAAGTACAGTCAACTTAGTGTATGTAAACGTCTGACCCACTGGAATTGTGATACAGAGAATTCTAAGTTAAATAAACAATTGTTGGAAAAAATGTTTTGTGTCATGCATAAAATATTTGTCCAACCGACTTGCCAAAACTATAGCTTGTTAACTTCTTCGATATAGGGGGCGCGCTTTTAATTTTTGGTTGAAAAACGTTCCCGTTTTTAAACAAGATATTTTGTCACAAAAAGATGCTCGACTATGCATATAATTGACAGCTTTGAAAAGAAAACACTCTGACGTTTCCAAAACTGCAAAGATATTGTCTGTGAGTTCCACAGAACGGATGTTACAGAAAAACCCAGATAAAAATACAAACAGGAAGTTCCGCATTTTTTGAAACCGCCTCATGGCAATGACTCCTTATATGGCTGTAGAGGAGCTAGGAGTCAGCTTACCTTTTCCACGTTTTCCCAAGGTGTCTGCAGCATTGTGACGTATTTGTAGGCATATCATTGGAAGATTGACCATAAGAGACTACATTTACCAGGTGGTCACCTGGTGTCATCCGTCGCAATTATTGCGTAATCTCCAGCTGCAGTATTTTTCCGTTTTCTTCTGATGAGAAGCCAGCTGCCACCACTGATAGATTATCGAATAGATATGTGAAAAACACCTTGAGGATTGATTCTAAACAACATTTGCCATGTTTCTATCGATATTATGGAGCTAATTTGGAAAAAATTGGCGTTGTAATTGACTGCATTTTCGTTTTTTTTCTTAGCCAAACGTGATGAACAAAACGGAGCTATTTATCTTACACAAAAAATCTTTTGGAAAAAATGTACATTTGCTATCTAACTGAGAGTCTCGTCATTGAAAACATCCGAAGTTCTTCAAAGGTGAATTATTTTACTTGAATGCTTTTCTTGTTTTTGTGAAAATGTTGCCTGCTGAATGCTAGGCTTAATGCTATGCTAGGCTATCCATACTCTTACACAAATGCTTGTGTAGCTTTGGTTAAAGCATATTTTGAAAATCTGAGATGACAGTGTTACCCTCATAAGGATGCAGCGAATTTTCGCAGCTTTTTGTTAAAAGTCGCGCAACATTTCAGCGCCTGCTATTCATGCCAGGAATATAGTATGTGCAAATTATTAGTATGTGTGGATAGAAAACACTCAGACGTTTCCAAAACTGTTTAAATCACGTCTGTGGCTTTAACACAACGGGCGTATCATCGAAATGTACCATGAAATCTGTTCACTGAAAATGGAAAAATATATCCTTCCGCGACTACAGGCAAATGTTCAAAGTGAACCGAATTAAATAGAGCCGAGTTTACATTGCCTACAGCTTACACAGGGTGTCTAGAGTCATGTCATTTGATTCACAATTGATTCTTGGTCTAACCTAGTCAAGGGAACTCCTTCCCTGCAGTCTCCGCCCGGATTTTTGTGGACCATTTTTCTGGCACGTTTTTGAACACGGAGAAGGTAAAGATTTCACACGGCTCCTGATGATTTTTTATCGCTTATTAACGTGTACTAATACCTAAAGTTGCATTACAAAAGTATTTCGAGAAGTGTTTTGTGAAAATTTATCGTCGACTTTTGAATTTAAAAAAATTACGTTACGTTATGAAATGCTAATTATTTTCTTTACTCTTAACGTAATTCTTAGTTCGATATCTAGGCTATATATGGACCAATTTAATCGAAAAAAGACCCTAAATGATATTTATGGGACATCTAGGAGTGCCAAGAAAGAAGCTCGTCACAGGTAATGAATGTTTTATATTTTATTTAAGCCTTTTCGTTGCTACGGCTAACGCAAAATCTGTCGTGTTAGGTGACGTTGCAGTATTTTGAGGGTGCATGGTATCAGATAATAGCTTCTCATGCTTTCGCCGAAAAGCATTTTACAAATCTGACTTGGTGGATAGATTCACAACGAGTGTAGCTTTAATTCAGTACCTTGTATATGTGTATTAATGAAAGTTTGAGTTTTATCAAAAACTATACGTGGCGCACTTGAAATTTCGCTGATTGTGGTCCCGACCTCGGGTCCACTTCCTTAAGAAGTGGGCTAAAGGCTAAACTTGTGTTTCAATATATTTATTTCATTTCATTTGCGATTTTCATGAATAGGAAACGTTGCGTTATGGTAATGAGCTTGAGGCTATGATTACGTTCCCGGATACGGGATTGCTCGACGCTAGAGGTTAACAAAACATTTGTGGAGTGTTTGAAAACGAGTTTTAATGACTCCAACTTCAACTGTATGTAGTGGGTATACTTTCCTAGTTCCAGAATTTCCTTTATAACATTTTTAATGACATCACAAAATAACAAACATAATTCCATTAGTGTTTGTGCTTTTACACCTGCATTGTTTGCTGTTTGGGGTTTTAGGCTGGGTTTCTGTACAGCACTTTGAGATATCAGCTGATGTACGAAGGGCTATATAAATAAATTTGATTTGATTTGATTTGATTTGATTCTATATATCACTTCTGATCATTCGCCACATTTTAAGTTAGAAATATTGTTCCAGTGTACACTTTTGAATGTGTTAGTGTTTAAGCTGGGAAACATCTGTTGAAACAAAGACCCTTCCTTTGGTCTTGAGAGCGCAGACATGAATCTTCTCCCTTGATTTACATCAGGGTGTGAGTTGTTAATCCCAACCAGTTCTTCGCTTCCCACTCTAGGGTTCAGAGGGGGTCTGAGTGAAGTTACTCATTGCAAACCTGATCTGACCTATTTGGATTCTTTTGTACAGTCATGACACACTGTTTCAAATCAAATCATCAAATCAAATTTTATTTGTCACATACACATGGTTAGCAGATGTTAATGTGAGTGTAGCGAAATGCTTGTGCTTCTAGTTCCGACAATGCAGTAACAACCAACAAGTAATCTAGCTAACAATTCCAAAACTACTACCTTATAGACACAAGTGTAAGGGGATAAGAATATGTACATAAAGATATATGAGTGAGTGATGGTACAGAGCGGCATAGGCAAGATACAGTAGATGGTATTGAGTGCAGTATATACATATGAGATGAGTATGTAAACAAAGTGGCATAGTTAAAGTGGCTAGTTATACATGTAAAGATGCAGTAGATGATATAGAGTACAGTATATACATATACATATGAGATGAATAATGTAGGGTATGTAAACATTAAATTAGATAGCATTGTTTAAAGTGGCTAGTGATATATTTTACATCATTTCCCATCAATTCCCATTATTAAAGTGGCTGGTGTTGAGACAGTGTGTTGGCAGCAGCCACTCAATGTTAGTGGTGGCTGTTTAACAGTCTGATGGCCTTGAGATAGAAGCTGTTTTTCAGTCTCTCGGTCCCAGCTTTGATGCACCTGTACTGACCTCGCCTTCTGGATGATAGCGGGGTGAACAGGCAGTGGCTCGGGTGGTTGTTGTCCTTGATGATCTTTATGGCCTTCCTGTGACATCGGGTGGTGTATGTGTCCTGGAGGGCAGGTAGTTTGCCCCCAGTGATGCATTGTGCAGACCTCACTACCCTCTGGAGAGCCTTACGGTTGTGGGCGGAGCAGTTGCCGTACCAGGCGGTGATACAGCCCGACAGGATGCTCTCAATTGTGCATCTGTAGAAGTTTGTGAGTGCTTTTGGTGACAAGCCAAATTTCTTCAGCCTCCTGAGGTTGAAGAGGCGCTGCTGCGCCTTCTTCACGATGCTGTCTGGAACTTAAAACTTACTACCCTCTCCACTACTGTCCCATCAATGTGAATAGGGGGGTGTTCCCTCTGCTGTTTCCTGAAGTCCACAATCATCTCCTTAGTTTTGTTGACGTTGAGTGTGAGGTTATTTCCTGACACCACACTCCGAGGGTCCTCACCTCCTCCCTGTAGGCCATCTCGTCGTTGTTGGTAATCAAGCCTACCACTGTTGTGTCGTCCGCAAACTTGATGATTGAGTTGGAGGCGTGCGTGGCCACACAGTCGTGGGTGAACAGGGAGTAGAGGAGAGGGCTCAGAACACACCCTTGTGGGGCCCCAGTGTTCAGGATGAGCGGGGTGGAAATGTTGTTGCCTACCCTCACCACCTGCGGGTGGCCCGTCAGGAAGTCCAGTACCCAGTTGCACAGGGCGGGGTCGAGACCCAGGGTCTCGAGCTTGATGACGAGCTTGGAGGGCACTATGGTGTTAAATGCCGAGCTGTAGTCGATGAACAGCATTCTCACATAGGTATTCCTCTTGTCCAGATGGGTTAGGCAGTGTGCAGTGTGGTTGAGATTGCACGTCTGTGGACCTATTTGGGTGGTAAGCAAATTGGAGTGGGTCTAGGGTGTCAGGTAGGGTGGAGGTGATTTGGTCCTTGACTAGTCTCTCAAAGCACTTCATGATGACGGAAGTGAGTGCTACGGGGCGGTAGTCGTTTAGCTCAGTTATCTTAGCTTTCTTGGGAACAGGAACAATGCTGGCCCTCTTGAAGCATGGGAACAACAGACTGGGATAGGGATGGATTGAATATGTCCGTAAACACACCAGCCAGCTGGTCTGCGCATGCTCTGAGGGCGCGGCTGAGGATGCCGTCTGGGCCTGCAGCCTCTGCGAGGGTTGACACGTTTAAATGTTTTCCTCACGTCGACTGCAGTGAAGGAGAGTCCGCATGTTTTATTTGCGGGCCGTGTCAGTGGCACTGTATTGTCCTCAAAGCGGGCAAAAAGTTATTTAGTCTGCCTGGGAGCTAAGACATCCTGGTCCGTGACTGGGCTGGTTTTCTTTTGTAATCCGTGATTGACTGTAGACCGTCACCTTGCCCTGATTAAAAGCAGTGGTTCGCGCTTTCAGTTTCGCGCGAATGCTGCCATCAATCCACGGTTTCTGGTTTGGGAATGTTTTAATCGTTGCTATGGGAACGACATCTTCAACGCACGTTCTAATGAACTCGCTCACCGAATCAGCGTATTCTTCAATGTTGTTGTCTGACGCAATAGGAAACATATCCCAGTCCACGTGATGGAAGCAGTCTTGGAGTGTGGAATCAGATTGGTCGGACCAGCGTTGAACAGACCTCAGCGTGGGAGCTTCTTGTTTTAGTTTCTGTCTGTAGGCAGGGATCAACAAAATGGAGTTGTGGTCAGCTTTTCCGAAAGGAGGGTGGGGCAGGGCCTTATATGCGTCGCGGAAGTTGGAATAGCAATGATCCAAGGTTTTTCCCGCCTGGTTGCGCAATCGATATGCTGATAAAATTTAGGGAGTCTTGTTTTCAGATTAGCCTTGTTAAAATCCCCAGCTACAATGAATGCAGCCTCCGGATAAATGAATTCCAGTTTGCAAAGAGTCAAATAAAGTTCGTTTCAGAGCCATCAATGTGTCTGCTTGGGGGAATATATACGGCTGTGATTATAATCAAAGAGAATTCCTTGGAAGATAATGCGGTCGACATTTGATTGTGAGGAATTCTAAATCAGGTGAACAGAAGGACTTGAGTACCTGTATGTTGTTATGATCACACCACGTCACGTTAACCATGAAGCATACGCCCCGCCCTCTTCTTACCAGAAAGATGTTTGTTTCTGTCGGCGCGATGCGTGGAGAAACCGCCTGCTGGCTGCACCGATTCCGATAGCGTCTCTCCAGTGAGCCATGTTTCCGTGAAGCAAAGAACGTTACAGTCTCTGATGTCTCTGAATGCTACCCTTGCTCGGATTTCATCAACCTTGTTGTCAATAGACTGGACATTGGCGAGAAGAATGCTAGGGAGTGGTGCACGATGTGCCCGTCTCCGGAGTCTGACCAGAAGACCGCTCCGATTCCCTTTTACGAAGTCGTTTTTTGGGCCGCCGGCTGGGATCCATTCCGTTGTCCTGGGTGAAAGGCAGTACACAGGATCGCTTCGCGAAAGTCATATTCTTGGTCGTACTGATGGTGAGTTGACACTGCTCTCATGTTCAGTAGTTCTTCTCGACTGTATGTAATGAAACCTAAGATGACCTGGGGTACTAATGTAAGAAATAACACAAACACAACAAAAAACTGCATAGTTTCCTAGGAACGCGAAGCGAGGCAGCCATCTCTGTCGGCGCCGGAAGTAGAGTGCCTTACTGCACACAAGCTCGGCATAATTCACAAGTGATAGGCTAATATTGTCACCCATCAGACTATTCTTGATTTAATCTTTTCTTTACATATACTAAATAATATATGTGTTAAATTTGTTTTGATTTAGAATGGACCATTATCATGCACCTGTCTCAAAACAGGGACAGTTAAATACTGAATCGAGGACACTTTTCCCATGGTTCATTTTCATGCCTGCCAGACAGGCTATACTCCTGTTGTAGAGAGAAGCAATGCACTTAAGCACCCTATCCCGTTAGCGGGATCATTTTCATCAACATCCGCTGAATTGCAGCGAGCCATATTCAAATAAAATTACTAAACATATTTAATTTTCATGAAATCACAAGTGCAATATAGCAAAGCACAACTTAGCTTGTTGTTAATCCACCTGTCATGTCAGATTTGAAAATATGCTTTACAGCGAAAGCAATCCAAGCGTTTGTGTGAGTTTATCGATCACTAGACAAAACATTATGAACATCCAAATAGTACCCGTACCGTAAAATTCCAAATAGTACCCGCAATGTCAACAGAAACATGTCAAATGTTTTTTATAATCACTCCTAAGGTTGTTTTAAAAATATATAATCGATAATATATCAACCGGGACAATCGCTTTTTTCAATTGGAGAGGGAGGAACAATGGCTACCCCATCCCTTTAAATGGAGCGAAGGCAGGCTATGGAACATGGAGCTTTCAAAATAGAAGCCACTTCCTGGTTTGATTTATCTCAGATTTTCGCCTGCAATATCAGTTCTGTTATACTCACAGACAATATTTTGACAGTTTTGGAAACTTTAGAGTTTTTTCCATCCTAATCCTAATTATAGGCATATTCTAGTTTCTGGGCCTGAGAAATAGGCAGTTTCAAATGGGTATGTTTTTCATCCAAAAAATAAAAATACTGCCCCCTACACTCAACAAGTTAACATTAGGAAAGTTGAGAAATAATATAGAAGGCCTAGCCTATTAAAAGCTGATGGGATGCTCCTTTAATAGAGTCCATCACTCTGTTTTCTCACACAATTCCATAGCATATAGAAATGTTGCAACATGAGCACTTCATGACTCTCATGAAGTGTTTGATTAGATTCTCGATTATATTGGCATTGACGTCAGAGTGATTAGAGGGACAATAGAGTGCTGAGTAACAAGCAGTTAGCACGTTTGGTAGGCTACTAATGACCATCAGCAGCATCAGAGCATGGAGAAGCCTAATTACCGTGACTGAATGGTCACATGGAATTTGACTGCCGTTATGACTCGTGACCGCCCCGATGTGGCGGTAATACGGTCATCTTAACAGCCCTAGTAAAGGCAAAGACCAAGAAAGCAGAATCCCTTTCCTTAAATGTATCCATTATGGAAGGATAATTGCCTTTAATGTGTATGGATATTTCTATAATCTTGGGTACCTTTGAGGTTTTTCTACACTGGATAACACTGGACAACTTGTTACAGTTGTTATTAATAAATCATTGATAATAATCTGCCAATTGTTTTCATATCATTACATTAAGATATAAAATGGGGGCATAGCTATAGTAAATACAATTCACAAGTTTATTTTAAACCTATGTTTAACCCTTTCTCATCATTGCTGTTTTGACGGATTTGTCCAATATCGTGTGACATCAAACATGACTTTTCTTGCATTCACTGCAGTGTTTATAGAGATATAGAGTATAGAGATCTCATAAATGCAGTCTAAATAAGTAAAATTAAACTTTCCTCCTCTTCATCTGAGGGGGGGTAAGGATCGGACCAAAGCGCGGCCCAAACACTCACACGGAAACAAACACCCACAAACCAAAAAGTGAAACCCTGGCTACCTAAGTATGATTCTCGACCAGAGACAACTAACGACACCTGCCTCTGATTGAGAACCATACTAGGCCGAACACAGAAACCAAACATAGAAAAACAAACATAGTCTGCCCACCCCAACTCACGCCCTGGCCATACTAAAACAAATTATAAAATAACAGATCTATGGTCAGAACGTGACAAACATTTCGTTTCTCCTTATGTTATTGGTTGAAAACCGTTTTCATGGGTACACAAATCCCCAAAATGTATTAAATTGCGAAATGGAATGGAAAGTAACCTGAATCGATACTGTAATTAATGTGGTCTTGTGCCTTCGAAACTATTCATACACCTTGAGTTATTTCACATTTTGTTGTGTTACAGCCTGAATTCAAAAGGATTCATATAATTGTTATCCTTTCCAATCCACACACAATACCCCATAATTGTATTTATTTATTTTTTATTTCACCTTTATTTAACCAGGTAGGCAAGTTGAGAACAAGTTCTCATTTACAATTGCGACCTGGCCAAGATAAAGCAAAGCAGTTCGACAGATACAATGACAGAGTTACACATGGAGTAAAACAAAAATACAGTCAATAATACAGTATAAACAAGTCTATATACAATGTGAGCAAATGAGGTGAGAAGGGAGGTAAAGGCAAAAGGCCATGGTGGTAAAGTAAATACAATATAGCAAGTAAAACACTGAATGGTAGTTTTGCAATAGAAGAATGTGCAAAGTAGAAATAAAAATAATGGGGTGCAAAGGAGCAAAATAAATAAATAAATAAAATACAGTTGGGAAAGAGGTAGTTGTTTGGGCTAAATTATAGATTGGCTATGTACAGGTGCAGTAATCTGTGAGCTGCTCTGACAGTTGGTGCTTAAAGCTAGTGAGGGAGATTTTTGTAGTTCGTTCCAGTCATTGGCAGCAGAGAACTGGAAGGAGAGGCGGCCAAAGAAAGAATTGGTTTTGGGGAGACTAGAGAGATATACCTGCTGGAGCGGTGCTACAGGTGGGAGATGCTATGGTGAACAGCGAGCTGAGATAAGGGGGACTTTACCTAGCAGGGTCTTGTAGATGACATGGAGCCAGTGGGTTTGGCGACGAGTATGAAGCGAGGGCCAGCCAACGAGAGCGTACAGGTCGCAATGGTGGGTAGTGTATGGGGCTTTGGTGACAAAACGGATTGCACTGTGATAGACTGCATCCAATTTGTTGAGTAGGGTATTGAGGCTATTTTGTAAAAGACATTGCCAAAGTCGAGGATTGGTAGGATGGTCAGTTTTACAAGGTTATGTTTGGCAACATGAGTGAAGGATGGTTTGTTGCGAAATAGGAAGCCAATTTAGATTTAACTTTGGATTGGAGATGTTTGATATGGGTCTGGAAGGAGAGTTTACAGTCTAACCAGACACCTACGTATTTGTAGTTGTCCACGTATTCTAAGTCAGAGCCGTGAGAGTAGTGATGTTGGACAGGCGGGTAGGTGCAGGTAGCGATCGGATGAAGAGCATGCATTTAGTTTTACTTGTATTTAAGAGCAATTGGAGGCCTCGGAAGAAGAGTTGTATGGCATTGAAGCTTGCCTGGAGGGTTGTTAACACAGTGTCCAAAGAAGGGCCGGAAGTATACAGAATGGTGTCATCTGCGTAGAGGTGGATCAGAGACTCACCAGCAGCAAGAGCGACCTCATTGATGTATACAGAGAAGAGAGTCGGTCCAAGAATTGAACCCTGTGGCACCCCATAGAGACTGCCAGAGGTCCGGACAGCAGACCCTCCAATTTGACATGCTGAACTCTATCAGAGAAGTAGTTGGTGAACCAGGCGAGGCAATCATTTGAGAAACCAAGGCTGTCGAGTCTGCCGATGAGGATGTGGTGATTGACAGAGTCGAAAGCCTTGGCCAGATCAATGAATACGGCTGCACAGTAATGTTTCTTATCGATGGCGGTTAAGATATCGTTTAGGACCTTGAGCGTGGCTGAGGTGCACCCATGACCAGCTCTGAAACCAGATTGCATAGCAGAGAAGGTATGGTGAGATTAGAAATGGTCGGTCATCTGTTTGTTGACTTGGCTTTCGAAGACCTTAGAAAGGCATGGTAGGATAGATATAGGTCTGTAGCAGTTTGGGTCAAGAGTGTCCCCCCCCTTTGAAGAGGGGGATGACCGCAGCTGCTTTCCAATCTTTGGGAATCTCAGATGACACGAAAGAGAGGTTGAACAGGCTAGTAATAGGGGTGGCAACAATTTTGGCAGATAATTTTAGAAAGAAAGGGTCCAGATTAGGGTCCAGATAGCGTGGCTAATTTGTAGGGGTCCAGATTTTTCAGCTCTTTCAGAACATCAGCTGAACGGATTTGGGAGAGGGAGAAATGGGGAAGGCTTGGGCGAGTTGCTGTTGGGGGTACAGTGCTGTTGACCGGGGTAGGAGTAGCCAGGTGGAAAGCATGGCCAGTCGTAGAAAAATTCTTATTGAAATTCTCAATTATGGTGGATTTATCAGTGGTGACAGTGTGTCCTATCTTCAGTGCAGTGGGCAGCTGAGAGGAGGTGTTCTTATTATCCATGGACTTTACAGTGTCCCAGAACTTTTTTGAGTTAGTCTTGCAGGAAGCAAATTTCTGCTTGAAAAAGCTAGCCTTGGCTTTTCTAACTGCCTGTATAATGGTTTCTTGCTTCCCTGAACAGCTGCATATCACGGGGGCTGTTCGATGCTAATGCAGAACGCCATAGGATGTTTTTGTGTTGGTTAAGGGCAGTCAGGTCTGGGGAGAACCAAGGGCTATATCTGTTCCTGGTTCTAAATTTCTTGAATGGGAATGTTTATTTAAGATGGTTAGGAAGGCATTTTTTCAATATCCAGGCATCCTCTACTGACGGGATGAGATCAATATCCTTCCAGGATACCCCGGCCAGGTCGATTAGAAAGGCCTGCTCGCTGAAGTGTTTCAGGGAGCGTTTTACAGTGATGAGTGGAGGTCGTTTGACCGCTGACCCATTACGGATGCAGGCAATGAAACAGTGATCGCTGAGATCTTGGTTGAAGACAGCAGAGGTGTATTTAGAGGGCAAGTTGGTTAGGATGATATCTATGAGGGTGCCCGTGTTTAAGGATTTGGGGAGGTACCTGGTAGGTTCATTGATAATTTGTGTGAGATTGAGGGCATCAAGTTTAGATTGTAGGATGGCTGGGGTGTTAAGGATGTTCCAGTTTAGGTCACCTAGCAGCACGAGCTCTGAAGATAGATGGGGGGCAATCAGTTCACATATCAAATCAAAATCAAAATCAAATCAAATTTATTTATATAGCCCTTCGTACATCAGCTGATATCTCAAAGTGCTGTACAGAAACCCAGCCTAAAACCCCAAACAGCAAACAATGCAGGTGTAAAAGCACGGTGGCTAGGAAAAACTCCCTAGAAAGGCCAAAACCTAGGAAGAAACCTAGAGAGGAACCGGGCTATGTGGGGTGGCCAGTCCTCTTCTGGCTGTGCCGGGTAGAGATTATAACAGAAAATGACCAAGATGTTCAAATGTTCATAAATGACCAGCATGGTCAAATAATAATAAGGCAGAACAGTTGAAACTGGAGCAGCAGCACAGTCAGGTGGACTGGGGACAGCAAGGAGCCATCATGTCAGGTAGTCCTGGGGCACGGTCCTAGGGCTCAGGTCCTCCGAGAGAGAGAAAGAAAGAGAGAATTAGAGAGAGCATATGTGGGGTGGCCAGTCCTCTTCTGGCTGTGCCGGGTGGAGATTATAACAGAACGTGGCCAAGATGTTCAAATGTTCATAAATGACCAGCATGGTTGAATAATAGTAAGGCAGAACAGTTGAAACTGGAGCAGGAGCATGGCCAGGTGGACTGGGGACAGCAAGGAGTCCTCATGTCAGGTAGTCCTGGGACATGGTCCTAGGGCCCAGGCCAGTTGAAACTGGAGCAGCAGCATGGCCAGGTGGACTGGGGACAGCAAGGAGTCATCATGTCAGGTAGTCCTGGGGCATGGTTCTAGGGCTCAGGTCCTCCGAGAGAGAGAAAGAAGGAGAGAAGGAGAGAATTAGAGAACGCACACTTAGATTTACACAGGACACCGAATAGGACAGGAGAAGTACTCCAGATAAACAAACTGACCCTAGCCCCCCGACACATAAACTACTGCAGCATAAATACTGGAGGCTGAGACAGGAGGGGTCAGGAGACACATATGGTGTCCAGAGCACAGCTGGGGGCAGAGGGTGGTCTATAGCAGGCGGCAACGGTGAGAGACTTGTTTTTAGAGAGGTGGATTTTTAAAAGTAGAAGTTCAAATTGTTTGGGTACAGACCTGGATAGTAGGACAGAACTCTGCAGGCTATCTTTGCAGTAGATTGCAACACCG
>NW_025750064.1:0-21066 GCF_021184085.1 Oncorhynchus gorbuscha | reverse complement strand
GACTGTGTATCAGAGGGTGTGTTGGAGCCATATATTCAACTGACAGGCTGACAGTATCTCCTCAAGGGACAACGCCAAGACAACATACACATCTGGCTTCCACTATTTACGCTATATCACTGTCACAGGCTATAACTGTATATGAAGAGGAGGATGATTAGTTAGAGGAAGAGAAGAGAGAAGAGAAGAGTGAGGGATGCTGGGAAGCCTCAAAGGAGCAGTGATCCCAGTGATGTTTAAGAGTATCTGAAGTTAACCTTACGTAGAGTAGACCAGCCTAGCAGAGATCTCTGGCCTGCTCTCATCAATCTCAAGTGTCTGGGCTGGATACCAGGACCACACCTCTCCTCTCCCCTTGGTTCTGGGCCAGACCTCTGTGGCTTCTTACCCAATGTGTTTAGATACCTCTCCTCTCCTCTCCTCTCCTCTCCTCTCCTCTCCTCTCCTCTCCTCTCCTCTCCTCTCCTCTCCTCTCCTCTCCTCTCCTCTCCTCTCCTCTCCTCTCCTCTCCTCTCCTCTCCTCTCCTCTCCCCTTGGTTCTCGGCCAGACCTCTGTGGCTTCTTACCCAATGTGTTTAGATACCTCACGCTCTCCTCTCCCTCTCCTCACCTCTCCTCTCCCCTTGGTTCTCGGCCAGACCTCTGTGGCTTCTTACCCAATGTGTTTAGATACCTCTCCTCTCTCCTCTCCTCTCCTCTCCTCTCCTCTCCTCTCCTCTCTCTCCTCTCTCTCCTCTCCTCCTCTCCTCTCCTCTCCTCCCTCTCCTCTCCTCTCCTCTCCTCTCCTCTCCTCTCCTCTCCCCTTGGTTCTCGGCCAGACCTCTGTGGCTTCTTACCCAATGTGTTTAGATACCTCACCTCTCCTCTCCTCTCCTCACCTCTCCTCTCCCCTTGGTTCTCGGCCAGACCTCTGTGGCTTCTTACCCAATGTGTTTAGATACCTCTCCTCTCCTCTCCTCTCCTCTCCTCTCCTCTCCTCTCCTCTCCTCTCCTCTCCTCTCCTCTCTCTCCTCTCCTCTCCTCTCCTCTCCATCTCCTCTCCTCTCCTCTCCTCTCCTCTCCTCTCCTCTCCTCTCCTCTCCATCCCCTCCTCTCTCTCCTCTCCTCTCCTCTCCTCCTCCTCTCCTCTCCTCTCCTCTCCTCTCCTCTCCCTCTCCTCTCCCCATTCTTCCTCTCCTCTGCTGAACTTCTCTCTCACTTCTCCTCTCATATCCTTCTCCCCCTCTCCTCTCATATCCTTCTCCCCCTCTCCTCTCATATCCTTCTCCCCCTCTCCTCTCCACAGCCCAGCCCACAGTGTTTAGATAGAGGTTTACTCTGTCATCATCTACCAGCAGAGACGGAAACCACTGTGGAGGAGATGGAGACTCCCTAAGAGAGAGACAGAGAGAGACAGAGAGAGAGACAGAGACGAGACAGAGACGAGAGAGACAGAGAGAGAGAGAGAGACAGAGACAGACAGAGACAGAGACAGAGACAGAGATACAGAGAGACAGAGAGACAGAGAGAGAGAGAGAGAGAGAGAGAGAGAGAGAAGATACACAGAAGAGAGACAGAGAGAGAAGAGAGACAGAATAGATAGAGAGAGAGAGAGAGAGAGAGAGAGAGAAGACAGAGAGAGAGCAGAGAGAGAGTGAGAGACAGAGAGAGAGAGAGACAGATGAGAGAGTGAGAGACTGAGAGAGAGAACAGAGAGACAGAGAGAGAGAGAGAGAGAGAGAGAGAGAGAGAGAGAGAGGAGAGAGAGAGAGAGACAGAGAGACAGAGAGAGAGAGAGCAGAGAGAGAGAGAGAGAGAGAGACAGAGAGAGACAGAGAGAGACGACGAGAGAGAGACAGAGAGAGACAGAGAGAGAGAGAGAGAGAGAGAGAGGACAGAGAAGACTAGAGAGCGCACAGAGTTATTGAAGAGAGTGAATCACTGGCCTGAATGTGAGGTAGATTTTTTCCCAGCTATAATTTAAAAATATATATGTGTTTATTGTCACGTGCACCAGATAGGTGGAGTGAAATGTGCTGTTTTACAGGGCCATAGTAACAGGGTGACGCTGGTACAGAGTTGGGGTTAAGTGCCTTGCTCAAGGGCACCTCGACATAATTTTCACCTGAGTCAGGCTTCAGTTTTCAGCGACCTTTGGGTTAATGATCCTGCTGGCGCTAACCGCTAGGCTATCAACTGATAATAACACACAGTAAGAGATATTGACTGGCATCATGATGCCGATAACAGTACCTATGCTGAGAGATGTGTGGTTCTACACCATGAAGCTGGTTGAGAGAATCAATCAATCAAATTGATTTATAAAAGCCCTTCTTACATCAGCTGATGTCACAAAGTGCTGTACAGAAACCTAGACCTAAAACCCCAAACAGCAAGGAATGCAGGTGTAGAAGCACTGTGGCTAGGAAAAACTCTCTAGAAAGGCCAGAACCCAGGAAGAAACCTAGAGAGGAACTTGGCTATGATGGGGTGGCCAGTCCTCTTCTGGCTGTGCCGGGTGGAGATTATAACTGAACATGACCAAGATGTTCAAATGTTCATAGATGACCAGCAGCGATTAGAACAGAACATGGCCAAGATATTCAAATGTTCATAGATAACCAGCATGGTCAAATAATAATAAACTGGAGCAGCAGCACGGCCAAGTGGACTGGGGACAGCAAGGGTCATCAGGCCAGGTAGTCCTGAGGCATGGTCCTAGGGCCAGGTGGACTGGGGACAGCAGGAGTCATCAGGCCAGGTAGTCCTGAGGCATGGTCCTAGGGCCAGGTGGACTGGGGACAGCAGGGAGTCATCAGGCCAGGTAGTCCTGAGGCATGGTCCTAGGGCCAGGTGGACTGGGGACAGCAAGAGTCATCAGGCCAGGTAGTCCTGAGGGCATGGTCCTGGGGCCAGGTGGACTGGGGGCCAGCAAGGAGTCATCAGGCCCGGTGGTCCCTGAGGCATGGTCCTAGGGCCAGGTGGTCTGGGGACAGCAAGGGTATCGGGCCAGGTAGTCCTGAGGCATGGTCCTAGGGCCAGGTGGACTGGGGACAGCCAAGGAGTCATCAGGCCCAGTAGTCCTGGGGCATGGTCCTAGGAGCCCGGAGTGGACTGGGGACAGCAAGGAGTCATCAGGCCCAGTAGTCCTGGGGCATGGTCCTAGGAGTTCAGGTCCTCGAGAGAGAGAAGAAAGAAAGAATTAGAGAGCATACTTAAATTCACACAGGACACCGGATAAGACAGGGAAATACTCCAGATATAACAGACTGACAGCCCCCGACACATAAACCTGCCAAGAATGTGCAAAGCTGCCATCAAGGCAAAGGGTGGCTACTTTGAACAATCTCAAATATAAAATATTTTGATTTGTTTAACACTTTTTGGTTACTACATGAATCCGTATGTGCTATTTGATGTCTTCACTATTATTCTATAATGTAGAAAATAGTCCACAATTATAGAAAAACCCTTGAATGAGTCGGTGTTCTAAAACTTTTGACAGGTACATTTGGTCATGTAGTTTACCTTTTCTATTAATTTCATAGAACCTACGGAAATGTCCTCTGTTCTAGAATATTATCATAGAACCTGCGGAAATGTCCTCTGTTCTAGAATATTTATCATAGAACCTACTGGAAATGTCCTCTGTTCTAGAATATTATCATAGAACCTACTGGAAATGTCCTCTGTTCTAGAATATTATCATAGAACCTACTGGAAATGTCCTCTGTTCTAGAATGTTATCCATAGAACCTACTGGAAATGTCCTCTGTTCTAGAATGTTATCATAGAACCTACTGGAAATGTCCTCTGTTCTAGAATGTTATCATAGAACCTACTGGAAATGTCCTCTGTTCTAGAATGTTATCATAGTAAACCACACAGCTCTCTAGTCCCTCTGTTCTAGAATGTTATCATAGAACCACAGCTCTCTAGTCCTCTGTTCTAGAATGTTATCATAGAACCACAGCCACTCTGTTCTAGTCCTCAGTTCTAGAATGTTATCATAGAACCACAGCTCTCTAGTCCTCTGTTCTAGAATGTTATCATAGAACCACCACTCTCTAGTCCTCTGTTCTAGAATGTTATCATAGAACCACACTCTCTAGTCCTCTGTTCTAGAATGTTATCATAGAACCACAGCTCTCTCTAGTCCTCTGTTCTAGAATGTTTATCATAGAACCACAGCTCTCTCTAGTCCTCTGTTCTAGAATGTTATCATAGAACCACAGCTCTCTCTCTAGTCCTCTGTTCTATGGAAAACAGTTTAGGGATTTTATCAAGCTGGAGTTTTGCAATGGCTTTATCTCTGTTTATATGCCAAATAAAATGTAAAATATTATTTTCCTTGGTAGTTTGAGGTGATTTTCCTTAAATAAATATCTGGCACTTCCTTTCCATTCCTCCCCTTGGCGTCCCTCTAGTTTCCTGACAAAAATATTTCAATTTTCAGTCAGTCAGTCAGTCAGTCAGTCAGTCAGTCAGTCAGTCAGTCAGTCAGTCAGTCAGCAGTCAGTCAGTCGGTCAGTCAGTCAGTCAGAAGCTGTAGCAGTGGGTAGAGAAATAATACATCTGCTGTCTGGTTTATACAGTACTACATCTGTCTGTAGTAGTAGTTGGCTCTGTTAGTTGGTTTATACAGTACTACATCTGTCTGTAGTAGTAGTTGGCTCTGTTAGTTGGTTTATACAGTACTACATCTGTCTGTAGTAGTAGTTGGCTCTGTTAGTCTCCTTGGTTTATACAGTACTACATCTGTCTGTAGTAGTAGTTGGCTCTGTTAGTCTCCTTGGTTTATACAGTACTACATCTGTCTGTAGTAGTAGTTGGCTCTGTTAGTTGGTTTATACAGTACTACATCTGTCTGTAGTAGTAGTTGGCTCTGTTAGTTGGTTTTATACAGTACTACATCTGTCTGTATTAGTAGTTGGCTCTGTTAGTTGGTTTATACAGTACTACATCTGTCTGTAGTAGTAGTTGGCTCTGTTAGTTGGTTTATACAGTACTACATCTGTCTGTAGTAGTAGTTGGCTCTGTTAGTTGGTTTTATACAGTACTACATCTGTCTGTAGTAGTAGTTGGCTCTGTTAGTATACAGTACTACATCTGTCTGTAGTAGTAGTTGGCTCTGTTAGTTGGTTTATACAGTACTACATCTGTCTGTAGTAGTAGTTGGCTCTGTTAGTTGGTTTATACAGTACTACATCTGTCTGTAGTAGTAGTTGGCTCTGTTAGTTGGTTTATACAGTACTACATCTGTCTGTAGTAGTAGTTGGCTCTGTTAGTTGGTTTATACAGTACTACATCTGTCTGTAGTAGTAGTTGGCTCTGTTAGTTGGTTTATACAGTACTACATCTGTCTGTAGTAGTAGTTGGCTCTGTTAGTTGGTTTATACAGTACTACATCTGTCTGTAGTAGTAGTTGGCTCTGTTAGTCTGTAGTAGTAGTTTAGCTCTTGGTTTATACAGTACTACATCTGTCTGTAGTAGTAGTTGGCTCTGTTAGTACTACATCTGTCTGTAGTTAGTTGGCTCTGTTAGTTGGTTTATACAGTACTACATCTGTCTGTAGTAGTAGTTGGCTCTGTTAGTCTGGTTTATACAGTACTACATCTGTCTGTAGTAGTAGTTGGCTCTGTTAGTTGGTTTATACAGTACTACATCTGTCTGTAGTAGTAGTTGGCTCTGTTAGTCTCCTTGGTTTATACAGTACTACATCTGTCTGTAGTAGTAGTTGGCTCTGTTAGTTGGTTTATACAGTACTACATCTGTCTGTAGTAGTAATTGGCTCTGTTAGTCTCCTTGGTTTTATACAGTACTACATCTGTCTGTAGTAGTAGTTGGCTCTGTTAGTTGGTTTTATACAGTACTACATCTGTCTGTAGTAGTAGTTCCTTGGCTCTGTTAGTTGGTTTATACAGTACTACATCTGTCTGTAGTAGTAGTTGGCTCTGTTAGTCTCCTTGGTTTATACAGTACTACATCTGTCTGTAGTAGTAGTTGGCTCTGTTAGTTGGTTTATACAGTACTACATCTGTCTGTAGTAGTAGTTGGCTCTGTTAGTTGGTTTATACAGTACTACATCTGTCTGTAGTAGTAGTTGGCTCTGTTAGTTCCTCTGTCTGTTTATATACAGTACTACATCTGTCTGTAGTAGTAGTTGGCTCTGTTAGTTGGTTTATACAGTACTACATCTGTCTGTAGTAGTAGTTGGCTCTGTTAGTTGGTTTATACAGTACTACATCTGTCTGTAGTAGTAGTTGGCTCTGTTAGTTCTGTAGTAGTTTGGCTCTGTTATACAGTACTACATCTGTCTGTAGTAGTAGTTGGCTCTGTTAGTTGGTTTATACAGTACTACATCTGTCTGTAGTAGTAGTTGGTCTCTGTTAGTCTCCTTGGTTTTTTATACAGTACTACATCTGTCTGTAGTAGTAGTTGGCTCTGTTAGTTGGTTTATACAGTACTACATCTGTCTGTAGTAGTAATTTGTCTGTTGCAGTACTACATCTGTCTGTAGTAGTAGTTGGCTCTGTTAATTGTTTATACAGTACTAGTCTGTAGTAGTAGTTGGCTCTGTTAGTTGGTTTATACAGTACTACATCTGTCTGTAGTAGTAGTTGGCTCTGTTAGTTGGTTTATACAGTACTACATCTGTCTGTAGTAGTAGTTGGCTCTGTTAGTTCCTTAGTTTATACAGTACTACATCTGTCTGTAGTAGTAGTTGGCTCTGTTAGTTGGTTTATACAGTACTACATCTGTCTGTAGTAGTAGTTGGCTCTGTTAGTTGGTTTATACAGTACTACATCTGTCTGTAGTAGTAGTTGGCTCTGTTAGTTGGTTTATACAGTACTACATCTGTCTGTAGTAGTAGTTGGCTCTGTTAGTTGGTTTATACAGTACTACATCTGTCTGTAGTAGTAGTTGGCTCTGTTAGTTGGTTTATACAGTACTACATCTGTCTGTAGTAGTAGTTGGCTCTGTTAGTTGGTTTATACAGTACTACATCTGTCTGTAGTAGTAGTTGGCTCTGTTAGTTGGTTTATACAGTACTACATCTGTCTGTAGTAGTAGTTGGCTCTGTTAGTTGGTTTATACAGTACTACATCTGGTTTAGTTGGCTCTGTTAGTTGGTTTATACAGTACTACATCTGTCTGTAGTAGTAGTTGGCTCTGTTAGTTCCTTGGTTTATACAGTACTACATCTGTCTGTAGTAGTAGTTGGCTCTGTTAGTTGGTTTATACAGTACTACATCTGTCTGTAGTAGTAGTTGGCTCTGTTAGTTGGTTTATACAGTACTACATCTGTCTGTAGTAGTAGTTGGCTCTGTTGTTGGTTTATACAGTACTACATCTGTCTGTGTAGTAGTTGGCTCTGTTAGTTGGTTTATACAGTACTACATCTGTCTGTAGTAGTAGTTGGCTCTGTTAGTTGGTTTATACAGTACTACATCTGTCTGTAGTAGTAGTTGGCTCTGTTAGTCTCCTTGGTTTATACAGTACTACATCTGTCTGTAGTAGTAGTTGGCTCTGTTAGTCTGGTTTATACAGTACTACATCTGTCTGTAGTAGTAGTTGGCTCTGTTAGTTGTTGGTTTATACAGTACTACATCTGTCTGTAGTAGTAGTTGGCTCTGTTAGTTGGTTTATACAGTACTACATCTGTCTGTAGTAGTAGTTGGCAGTCTGTCTAGTAGTAGTTGGCTCTGTTAGTTGGTTTATACAGTACTACATCTGTCTGTAGTAGTAGTTGGCTCTGTTAGTTGGTTTATACAGTACTACATCTGTCTGTAGTAGTAGTTGGCTCTGTTAGTTGGTTTATACAGTACTACATCTGTCTGTAGTAGTAGTTGGCTCTGTTAGTTGGTTTATACAGTACTACATCTGTCTGTAGTAGTAGTTGGCTCTGTTAGTTGGTTTATACAGTACTACATCTGTCTGTAGTAGTAGTTGGCTCTGTTAGTTGGTTTATACAGTACTACATCTGTCTGTAGTAGTAGTTGGCTCTGTTAGTTGGTTTATACAGTACTACATCTGTCTGTAGTAGTAGTTGGCTCTGTTAGTTGGTTTATACAGTACTACATCTGTCTGTAGTAGTAGTTGGCTCTGTTAGTTGGATTATACTCATCTGTGGTTTTGGCTCTGTTATACAGTAATACATCTGTCTGTAGTAGTAGTTGGCTCTGTTAGTCTCCTTGGTTTATACAGTACTACATCTGTCTGTAGTAGTAGTTGGCTCTGTTAGTCTCCTTGGTTTATACAGTACTACATCTGTCTGTAGTAGTAATTGGCTCTGTTAGTCTCCTTGGTTTATACAGTACTACATCTGTTAGTAGTAGTTGGCTCTTGTTATACAGTACTACATCTGTCTGTAGTAGTTGGCTCTGTTATACAGTACTACATCTGTCTGTAGTAGTAGTTGGCTCTGTTAGTTGGTTTTATACAGTACTACATCTGTCTGTAGTAGTAGTTGGCTCTGTTAGTTGGTTTATACAGTACTACATCTGTCTGTAGTAGTAATTGGCTCTGTTAGTTGGTTTATACAGTACTACATCTGTCTGTAGTAGTAGTTGGCTCTGTTAGTTGGTTTATACAGTACTACATCTGTCTGTCGTAGTAGTTGGCTCTGTTAGTTGGTTTATACAGTACTACATCTGTCTGTAGTAGTAGTTGGCTCTGTTAGTTGGTTTATACAGTACTACATCTGTCTGTAGTAGTTGGCTCTATTAGTCTCCTTGGTTTATACAGTACTACATCTGTCTGTAGTAGTAGTTGTTGCTCTGTTAGTTGGTTTATATAGTACTACATCTGTCTGTAGTAGTAGTTGGCTCTGTTAGTTGGTTTATACAGTACTACATCTGTCTGTAGTAGTAGTTGGCTCTGTTAGTTGGTTTATACAGTACTACATCTGTCTGTAGTAGTAGTTGGCTCTGTTAGTTCCTTGTTTATACAGTACTACATCTGTCTGTAGTAGTAGTTGGCTCTGTTAGTTGGTTTATACAGTACTACATCTGTCTGTAGTAGTAGTTGGCTCTGTTAGTCTCCTTGGTTTATACAGTACTACATCTGTCTGTAGTAGTAGTTGGCTCTGTTAGTTGGTTTATACAGTACTACATCTGTCTGTAGTAGTTGGCTCTGTTAGTTGGTTTTATACAGTACTACATCTGTCTGTAGTAGTAGTTGGCTCTGTTAGTTGGTTTTATACTGTACCACATCTGTCTGTAGTAGTTGGTTTTGTTAGTTGGTTTTATACAGTACTACATCTGTCTGTAGTAATAGTTGGCTCTGTTAGTCTCCTTTGTTTATACAGTACTACATCTGTCTGTAGTAGTAGTTGGCTCTGTTAGTTGGTTTATACAGTACTACATCTGTCTGTAGTAGTAGTTGTTTATACAGCTCTCTGTTAGTTAGTAGTTGGCTCTATTGGTTTATACAGTACTTACATCTGTCTGTAGTAGTAGTTGGCTCTGTTAGTTGGTTTATACAGTACTACATCTGTCTGTAGTAGTAGTTGGCTCTGTTAGTTATTTTATACAGTACTACATCTGTCTGTAGTAGTAGTTGGCTCTGTTAGTCTCCTTGGTTTATACAGTACTACATCTGTCTGTCGTAGGGGTAGTTGGCTCTGTTAGTTGGTTTATATAGTACTACATCTGTCTGTAGTAGTAGTTGGCTCTGTTAGTTGGTTTATACAGTACTACATCTGTCTGTAGTAGTAGTTGGCTCTGTTGCTAGTTGGTTTGCTACAGTACTACATCTGTCTGTAGTAGTAGTTGGCTCTGTTAGTTGGTTTATACAGTACTACATCTGTCTGTAGTAGTAGTTGGCTCTGTTAGTTGGTTTATACAGTACTACATCTGTCTGTAGTAGTAGTTGGCTCTGTTAGTCTCCTTGTTTATACACAGCACTACATCTGTCTGTAGCAGTAATTGGCTCTGTTAGTCTCCTTGGTTTATACAGTACTACATCTGTCTGTAGTAGTAGTAGTGGCTCTGTTAGTTGGTTTATACAGTACTACATCTGTCTGTAGTAGTAGTTGGCTCTGTTAGTTGGTTTATACAAATACTACATCTTGTCTGTGGTAGTAGTTGGCTCTGTTAGTTGGTTTATACAGTCACATCTGTCTGTAGTAGTAATTGGCTCTGTTAGTTGGTTTATACAGTACTACACCTGTCTGTAGTAGTTGGCTCTGTTAGTTGGTTTATACAGTACTACATCTGTCTGTCGTAGTAGTTGGCTCTGTTAGTCTCCTTGGTTGCATACAGCACTACATCTGTCTGTAGTAGTAGTTGGCTCTGTTAGCTGGTTTATACAGTACCACATCTGTCTGTAGTAGTAGTTGGCTCTGTTAGTCTCCTTTGTTTATACAGTACTACATCTGTCTGTAGTAGTAGTTGGCTCTGTTAGTCTCCTTGGTTTATACAGTACTACATCTGTCTGTAGTAATTAGTTGTTCTGTTAGTTGGTTTATACAGTACTACATCTGTCTGTAAGAGAAGTTATTCTGTTAGTTGGTTTATACAGTACTACATCTGTCTGTAGTAGTAGTTGGCTCTGTTAGTTGGTTTACATCTACAGTCTGTCTGGTAGTAGTTGGCTCTGTTAGTTGGTTTATACAGTACTACATCTGTCTGTAGTAGTAGTTGGCTCTGTTAGTCTCCTTGGTTTGCTGCTGTACTACATCTGTCTGTCGTAGTAGTTGGCTCTGTTGTCTTCCTTGGTTTATACAGTACTACATCTGTCTGTAGTAGTAGTTGGCTCTGTTAGTTGGTTTATACAGTACTACATCTGTCTGTAGTAGTAGTTGGCCTTGTTAGTCTCCTTGGTTTATACAGTACTACATCTGTCTGTAGTAGTAGTTGGCTCTGTTAGTCTCCTTGGTTTATACAGTACTACATCTGTCTGTAGTGCAGTAGTTGGCTCTGTTAGTTGGTTTATACAGTACCACATCTGTCTGTAGTAGTTGCCTGTTAGTTGGTTTATACAGTACTACATCTGTCTGTAGTAGTAGTTGGCTCTGTTAGTTGGTTTATACAGTACTACATCTGTCTGTAGTAGTAGTTGGCTCTGTTAGTTGGTTTATACAGTTCTACATCTGTCTGTAGTAGTAGTGGCTCTGTTAGTCTCCTTGTTTATACAGTACTACATCTGTCTGTAGTAGTAGTTGGCTCTGTTAGTTGGTTTATACAGTACTGATCTGTCTGTAGTAGTAGTTGGCTCTGTTAGTCTCCTTGGTTTATACAGTACTCACATCTGTCTGTAGTAGTAGTTGGCTCTGTTAGTCTCCTTTGTTTATACAGTACTACATCTGTCTGTAGTAGTAATTGGCTCTGTTAGTTGGTTTATACAGTACTACATCTGTCTGTAGTAGTAGTTGGCTCTGTTAGTTGGTTTATACAGTACTACATCTGTCTGTAGTAGTAGTTGGCCTCTGTTAGTCTCCCTTGTTTATACAGTACTTACATCTGTCTGTAGTAGTAGTTGGCTCTGTTAGTCTCCTTGGTTTATACAGTACTACATCTGTCTGCAGTAGTTGGCTCTTTGGTTTCAAGTCTCAAACTGAACTAAAAGATCTAATTTCTCCTGTTTGTCAGTTGTCTGCTGTTCCTCAAGAATATACAATATTGACCATCTTTTGTAAAACACCTAACAACGTCGAGAAGCAATCCTGTGGTCATTGGCTGTTTCAGGGGGAAGGTGGAAGTGCTTGAGGCTCAGGGTTTGAGTTTGGACTGTGGACTGGAAACCTTGCTCTGTTCTAACCTCCTAAACCTGTTGCTTCTCTCTCTTTCCTCTCTCCTGTCTGTCTGTCTGTCTGTCTGTCTGTCTGTCTGTCTGTCTGTCTGTCTGTCTGTCTGTCTGTCTGTCTGTCTGTCTGTCTGTCTGTCTGTCTGTCTGTCTGTCTGTTGTCTGTCTGTCTGTCTGTCTGTCTGTCTGTCTGTCTGTCTGTCTGTCTGTCTGTCTGTCTGTCTGTCTGTCTGTCTGTCTGTCTGTCTGTTCGTGTCTGTCCGTCCGTTTGTCTCTGCCTCCCTCTCGCTCTGCCTCTCTCTTGCTCTGCCTCTTCTCCCGCCTTTGTCCGTCTATCCGCCGTCTGTCTCTCTCGCTCTGCCTCTCTCTCTCGCTCTGCCTCTCTCTCTGCCTCTCTTGCTCTGCCTCTCTCTCGCACTCTGCCTCTCTCTCTGTCTCTCTCTCGCTCTCTGCCTCTCTCTCACTCTGCCTCTCTCTCTCTGTCTCTACTTGCGGTGATGAGCGGGTTAAGGGTAGGAAATGTGCCGCGGGAGGTTAGGGTCAGGTAGGAAATGTGGTGTTTCCAGAAATAGAGGAGGTATGAGGCATCTTCCATTCTCCATCCTGATGGGAACTTCCTCTCTGACTGTCCCCTGTCAGTCTCTCGGGTGGGGGGGGAGGGGGAAGGCTTGTATCCTGGTCCTGCCCCCAGCCCCTCTCTGTGTCATCCTTATAACCTTATTCAGCCCCCGGCCTCTTTCTGTGCTGGGTTGACCCAGAGTACTGCCTCAGCCCTGTGGAGGGCACTGTCCTGTTGGTTCACTAACCTAGTCCAGCCCTGGCTTGTCTCTGTGTGAGGGCACTGTCCTGTGTTGGTTCACTAACCTAGTCCAGCCCCCTGGCTTGTCTCTGTGTGGAGGGCACTGTCCTGTTGGTTCACTAACCTAGTCCAGCCCCTGGGCTTGTCTCTCCTGCCTGCCTCTCTGTGTGGGCCCTAAACCAGCCTGGTCCTGCCCCTCTCGGTGTGGGCCCTAAACCAGCCTGGTCCTGCCCCTCTCTGTGTGGGCCCTAAACCAGCCTGGTCCTGCCCCTCTCTGTGTGGGCCCTAAACCAGCCTGGTCCTGCACCTCTCTGTGTGGCCCCTAAACATGAGGCAGGTTACCCCCCAGGACAATATGAGACAGGTTACCCCCCAGGACAATATGAGGCAGGTTACCCCCCAGGACCAGGACAATATGAGGCAGGTTACCCCCCAGGACCAGGACAATATGAGGCAGGTTACCCCCAGGACAATATGAGGCAGGTTACCTCCCCAGGACCAGGACAATATGAGGCAGGTTACCCCCCAGGACAGTATAGGCAGGTTACCCCAGGACAATATGAGGCAGGTTACCCCCCAGGACATGAGGCAGGTTACCCCCAGGACAATATGAGACAGGTTAACCCCCAGGACAATATGAGGCAGGTTAACCCCCAGGACAATATGAGGCAGGTTACCCCCCAGGACCAGGACAATATGAGGCAGGTTAACCCCAGGACAATATGAGGCAGGTTACCCCCCAGGACCAGGACAATATGAGGCAGGTTACCCCCCAGGACAGTATGAGGCAGGTTACCCCCCAGGACCAGGACAATATGAGGCAGGTTACCCCCAGGACAATATGAGGCAGGTTACCCCCAGGACAATATGAGGCAGGTTACCCCAGGACAATATGGAGGCAGGTTACCAGGACCAGACAACATGAGGCAGGTTACCCCAGGACCAGGACAACATGAGGCAGGTTACCCCCAGGACAATATGAGGCAGGTTACCCCCCAGGACCAGACAATATGAGGCAGGTTACCCCCCAGGACCAGGACAATATGAGGCAGGTTACCCCCAGGACAATATGAGGCAGGTTACCCCCAGGACCAGGATACGCGTGAGGCAGGTTACCCCCCCAGGACACAATATGAGGCAGGTTACCCCCCAGGACAATATGAGGCAGGCTACCCCCCCAGGACAATATGAGGCAGGTTACCCCAGGACAGTATGAGGCAGGTTACCCCCAGGACAATATGAGGCAGGCTACCCCCCAGGACCAGGACAATATGAGGCAGGTTACCCCAGGACAATATGAGGGCAGGTTACCCCCCAGGACAATATGAGGCAGGCTACCCCCCAGACAATATGAGGCAGGTTACCCCCAGGACAATATGAGGCAGGTTACCCCCCCAGGACCAGGACAATATGAGGCAGGTTACCCCCAGGACAATATGAGACAGGCTACCCCTCAGGACCAGGGACAATATGAGGCAGGTTACCCCAGGACAATATGAGGCAGGTTACCCCCCAGGACAATATGAGGCAGGTTACCCCCCAGGACAATATGAGGCAGGTTACCCCCAGGACAATATGAGGCAGGTTACCCCAGGACAATATGAGGCAGGTTACCCCCAGGACAATATGAGGCAGGTTACCCCCCCAGGACAGTATGAGGCAGGTTACCAGGACCAGGACAATATGAGGCAGGTTACCCCAGACAATATGAGGCAGGTTATCCCCAATATGAGGCAGGACCAGGACAATATGAGGCAGGTTACCCCCCAGGACAATATGAGGCAGGTTACCCCCCAGGACCAGGACAATATGAGGCAGGTTACCCCCCAGGACAATATGAGGCAGGTTACCCCCCAGGACCAGGACAATATGAGGCAGGTTACCCCAGGACAATATGAGGCAGGTTACCCCCAGGACCAGGACAATATGAGGCAGGTTACCCCCAGGACCAGGACAATATGAGGCAGGTTACCCCAGGACAATATGAGACAGGTTACCCCCAGACAATATGAGACAGGTTACCCCCAGGACCAGGACAATATGAGGCAGGTTACCCCTCAGGACAATATGAGGCAGGTTACCCCCAGGACAATATGAGGCAGGCTACCCCAGGACAATATGAGGCAGGTTACCCCCCCAGGACAATATGAGGCAGGTTACCCTCAGGACCAGGACAATATGAGGCAGGTTACCCCCAGGACAATATGAGGCAGGTTACCCCCCAGGACCAGGACAATATGAGGCAGGTTACCCCAGGACAATATGAGGCAGGTTACCCCCCAGGACAATATGAGAGGCAGGTTACCCCCAGGACCAGGACAATATGAGGCAGGTTACCCCCAGGACAGGACAATATGAGGCAGGTTACCCCCAGGACAACACATGAGGCAGGTTACCCCCAGGACAATATGAGGCAGGTTACCCCCAGGACAATATGAGACAGGTTACCCCTCAGGACAATATGAGGCAGGTTACCCCCCAGGACAATATGAGGACAATATGAGGCAGGTTACCCCCAGGACAATATGAGGCAGGTTACCCCCCAGGACAATATGAGGCAGGTTACCCCCAATATGAGGCAGGTTACCCCCCAGGACAATATGAGGCAGGTTATCCCCCAGGACCAGGACAATATGAGGCAGGACAATTACCCCCAATATGAGGCAGGACCCCCCAGGACCAGGACAATATGAGGCAGGTTACCCCCCAGGACAATATGAGGCAGGTTACCCCCAGGACCAGACCAGGACAATATGAGGCAGGTTACCCCCAGGACCAGGACAATATGAGGCAGGTTACCCCCCAGGACCAGGACAATATGAGGCAGGTTACCCCCCAGGACCAGGACAATATGAGGCAGGTTACCCCCAGGACAATATGAGACAGGTTACCCCCAGGACAATATGAGACAGGTTACCCCCCAGGACCAGGACAATATGAGGCAGGTTACCCCTCAGGACAATATGAGGCAGGTTACCCCCCAGGACAATATGAGGCAGGTTACCCCCCAGGACAATATGAGGCAGGTTACCCCCCAGGACAATATGAGGCAGGTTACCCCCAGGACCAGGACAATATGAGGCAGGTTACCCCCCAGGACAATATGAGGCAGGTTACCCCCCAGGACCAGGACAATATGAGGCAGGTTACCCCCAGGACCAGGACAATATGAGGCAGGTTACCCCCAGGACAATATGAGAGGCAGGTTACCCCCAGGACAACAATATGAGGCAGGTTACCCCCAGGACCAGGACAATATGAGGCAGGTTACCCCCAGGTTACCAGGACAATATGAGGCAGGTTACCCCAGGACAATATGAGGCAGGTTACCCCCAGGACAATATGAGGCAGGTTACCCCCAGGACCAGGACAATATGAGGCAGGTTACCCCAGGACAATATGAGGCAGGTTACCCCCCAGGACAATATGAGGCAGGTTACCCCCCAGGACAATATGAGGCAGGTTACCCCCCAGGACAATATGAGGCAGGTTACCCCCAGGACCAGACAATATGTTACCCCCAGGACAATATGAGGCAGGTTACCCCCAGGACAATATGAGGCAGGTTACCCCCCAGGACAATATGAGGCAGGTTACCCCCAGGACAATATGAGGCAGGTTACCCCCAGGACCAGGACAATATGAGGCAGGTTACCCCCAGGACAATATACATTGCAGGTTACCCCAGGACCAGGACAATATGAGGCAGGTTACCCCCCAGGACAATATGAGGCAGGTTACCCCCCAGGACCAGGACAATATGAGGCAGGTTACCCCCCAGGACCAGGACAATATGAGGCAGGTTACCCCCAGGACAATATGAGACAGGTTACCCCCAGGACAATATGAGACAGGTTACCCCAGGACCAGGACAATATGAGGCAGGTTACCCCCAGGACAATATGAGGCAGGTTACCCCCAGGACCAGGACAATATGAGGCAGGTTACCCCAGGACAATATGAGGGCAGGTTAGGACCAGGACAATATGAGGCAGGTTACCCCCAGGACAATATGAGGCAGGTTACCCCCAGGACCAGGACAATATGAGGCAGGTTACCCCCAGGACAGGACCAGGGAGGCAGGACCAGGACAATATGAGGCAGGTTACCCCCAGGACCAGGACAATATGAGGCAGGTTACCCCCAGGACCAGGACAATATGAGGCAGGTTACCCCCAGGACCAATATGAGGCAGGTTACCCCAGGACCAGGACACAGGCTACCCCAGGACAATATGAGGCAGGTTACCCCCAGGACAATATGAGGCAGGTTACCCCCCAGGACAATATGAGGCAGGTTACCCCCAGGACAATATGAGGCAGGTTACCCCCAGGACAATATGAGGCAGGTTACCCCCAGGACCAGGACAATATGAGGCAGGTTACCCCCAGGACAATATGAGGCAGGTTACCCCCCAGGACAATATGAGGCAGGTTACCCCCCAGGACCAGGACAATATGAGGCAGGTTACCCCCCAGGACCAGGACAGTATGAGGCAGGTTACCCCCCAGGACCAGGACAATATGAGGCAGGTTACCCCCCAGGACAATATGAGGCAGGTTACCCCCCAGGACCAGGACAATATGAGGCAGGTTACCCCCAGGACAATATGAGGCAGGTTACCCCCCAGGACAATATGAGGCAGGTTACCCCCAGGACAATATGAGGCAGGTTACCCCCAGGACAATATGAGGCAGGTTACCCCCAGGACAATATGAGGCAGGTTACCCCCAGGACAATATGAGGCAGGTTACCCCCAGGACCAGGACACATGAGGCAGGTTACCCCCAGGACAATATGAGGCAGGTTACCCCCAGGACCAGGACAATATGAGGCAGGTTACCCCCCAGGACAATATGAGGCAGGTTACCCCCAGGACCAGGACAATATGAGGCAGGTTACCCCCAGGACAGTATGAGGCAGGTTACCCCCAGGACCAGGACAATATGAGGCAGGTTACCCCCAGGACAATATGAGACAGGTTACCCCCAATATGAGGCAGGACCAGGACAATAGAGGTTACCCCCCAGGACCAGGACAATATGAGTCAGGTTAACCCCCAGGACAATATGAGGCAGGTTACCCCCCAGGACCAGGACAATATGAGAGGTTACCCCCCAGGACAGTTGAGGCAGGTTACCCCCCAGGACCAGGACAATATGAGGCAGGTTACCCCCAGGACAATATGAGGCAGGTTACCCCCAGGACAATATGAGGCAGGTTACCCCAGGACAATATGAGGCAGGTTTACCCCCCAGGACCAGGACAACATGAGGCAGGTTACCTCCTCAGACCAGGACAACATGAGGCAGGTTACCCCAGACCAGGACAACAGAGGCAGGTTACCTCAGGACCAGGACAATATGAGGCAGGTTACTCCCCAGGACCAGGACAATATGAGGCAGGTTACCCCCTAGGACCAGGACAACATGAGGCAGGTTACTCCCCAGACCAGGACAACATGAGGCAGGTTACCCCCCAGGACCAGGACAACATGAGGCAGGTTACCCCCCAGGACCAGGACAATATGAGGCAGGTTACCCCCCAGGACCAGGACAACATGAGGCAGGTTACCCCCCAGGACAACATGAGGCAGGTTACCCCCAGGACAATATGAGGCAGGTTACCCCCCAGGACAATATGAGGCAGGTTACCCCCCAGGACCAGGACAATATGAGGCAGGTTACCCCCCAGGACCAGGACAATATGAGGCAGGTTACCCCCCAGGACAATATGAGGCCGACATAAGGCAGGAATAACCCCCTGGGAGAAGGGTCTGGGAACCATACCATTCACGGACCACCTCTGCTTCCCACCTCAGACCCACTCATTGTGTGTTGTCTATCAGTAAAACCACACTGGACAAAACGTTATGTCATTCATCCAGTCAGCTTGGTGTGGGTGCCTTGCCTTCTTTCATTCCTCGGGTGGCGAAGGAAGATACGATATTATCATGTGGGTTTTTGTGCGCTTAATTAAAAATATTGAATGTACACATTGGAGTGGTGAAGAGAAATAATGACTCATGTGGGACTTGATTAAAGAGCAGATGAACTGTCTATTGTACTGGGGTTCTTCACCAGCAGAGAGAGAGAGGATGGATGACAGTACATGTATTGTACTGGGGTTCTTCACCAGCAGAGAGAGAGGATGGATGACAGTACATGTATTGTACTGGGGTTCTTCACCAGCAGAGAGAGAGAGGATGGATGACAGTACATGTATTGTACTGGGGTTCTTCACCAGCAGAGAGAGAGAGGATGGATGACAGTACATGTATTGTACTGGGGTTCTTCACCAGCAGAGAGAGAGAGGATGGATGACAGTACATGTATTGTACTGGGGTTCTTCACCAGCAGAGAGAGAGAGGATGGATGACAGTACATTTATTGTACTGGGGTTCTTCACCAGCAGAGAGAGAGAGGATGGATGACAGTACATTTATTGTACTGGGGTTCTTCACCAGCAGAGAGAGAGAGGATGGATGACAGTACATTTATTGTACTGGGGTTCTTCACCAGCAGAGAGAGAGGATGGATGACAGTACATGTATTGTACTGGGGTTCTTCACCAGCAGAGAGAGAGAGGATGGATGACAGTACATGTATTGTACTGGGGTTCTTCACCAGCAGAGAGAGAGAGGATGGATGACAGTACATGTATTGTACTGGGGTTCTTCACCAGCAGAGAGAGAGAGGATGGATGACAGTACATGTATTGTACTGGGGTTCTTCACCAGCAGAGAGAGAGGATGGATGACAGTACATTTATTGTACTGGGGTTCTTCACCAGCAGAGAGAGAGAGGATGGATGACAGTACATTTATTGTACTGGGGTTCTTCACCAGCAGAGAGAGAGAGGATGGATGACAGTACATGTATTGTACTGGGGTTCTTCACCAGCAGAGAGAGAGAGGATGGATGACAGTACATTTATTGTACTGGGGTTCTTCACCAGCAGAGAGAGAGAGGATGGATGACAGTACATTTATTGTACTGGGGTTCTTCACCAGCAGAGAGAGAGAGGATGGATGACAGTACATTTATTGTACTGGGGTTCTTCACCAGCAGAGAGAGAGAGGATGGATGACAGTACATTTATTGTACTGGGGTTCTTCACCAGCAGAGAGAGAGAGGATGGATGACAGTACATTTATTGTACTGGGGTTCTTCACCAGCAGAGAGAGAGAGGATGGATGACAGTACATGTATTGTACTGGGGTTCTTCACCAGCAGAGAGAGAGGATGGATGACAGTACATTTATTGTACTGGGGTTCTTCACCAGCAGAGAGAGAGAGGATGGATGACAGTACATGTATTGTACTGGGGTTCTTCACCAGCAGAGAGAGAGGATGGATGACAGTACATTTATTGTACTGGGGTTCTTCACCAGCAGAGAGAGAGAGGATGGATGACAGTACATTTATTGTACTGGGGTTCTTCATCAGCAGAGAGAGAGAGGATGGATGACAGTACATTTATTGTACTGGGGTTCTTCACCAGCAGAGAGAGAGAGGATGGATGACAGTACATTTATTGTACTGGGGTTCTTCACCAGCAGAGAGAGAGGATGGATGACAGTACATTTATTGTACTGGGGTTCTTCACCAGCAGAGAGAGAGAGGATGGATGACAGTACATTTATTGTACTGGGGTTCTTCACCAGCAGAGAGAGAGGATGGATGACAGTACATTTATTGTACTGGGGTTCTTCATCAGCAGAGAGAGAGGGATGGATGACAGTACATTTATTGTACTGGGGTTCTTCACCAGCAGAGAGAGAGAGGATGGATGACAGTACATTTATTGTACTGGGGTTCTTCACCAGCAGAGAGAGAGAGATGGATGACAGTACATGTATTGTACTGGGGTTCTTCACCAGCAGAGAGAGAGAGGATGGATGACAGTACATTTATTGTACTGGGGTTCTTCACCAGCAGAGAGAGAGAGGATGGATGACAGTACATTTATTGTACTGGGGTTCTTCACCAGCAGAGAGAGAGAGGATGGATGACAGTACATTTATTGTACTGGGGTTCTTCACCAGCAGAGAGAGAGAGGATGGATGACAGTACATTTATTGTACTGGGGTTCTTCACCAGCAGAGAGAGAGAGGATGGATGACAGTACATTTATTGTACTGGGGTTCTTCACCAGCAGAGAGAGAGAGGATGGATGACAGTACATTTATTGTACTGGGGTTCTTCATCAGCAGAGAGAGAGAGGATGGATGACAGTACATTTATTGTACTGGGGTTCTTCATCAGCAGAGAGAGAGAGGATGGATGACAGTACATTTATTGTACTGGGGTTCTTCACCAGCAGAGAGAGAGGATGGATGACAGTACATTTATTGTACTGGGGTTCTTCACCAGCAGAGAGAGAGGATGGATGACAGTACATTTCCATGTTATTGCTCCCATCCATATCAGTAACTAACTGGTAGAGGGATAAAGTGTGTGTGGAAAGGAAACAGAGCACTTGTGGATAACATGAATAACATGAATAACATGAATAACATGAATAACATGAATAACATG
>NW_025750063.1:0-21069 GCF_021184085.1 Oncorhynchus gorbuscha | reverse complement strand
CCCCCCCATGTAGAAAACCCTGGGCAGACGGGACTCTAGTGACGACTGGGAGATCTCAGAAGGTCAGATCACCCTGGGTCAGAGGATAGGCTCTGGATCCTTTGGGACCGTCTTCAAGGGCAAGTGGCACGGCGACGTGGCGGTGAAGATGTTGAACGTGACAGCTCCCACACCACAGCAGCTACAGGCCTTTAAGAACGAGGTGGGAGTCCTCCGGTAAGACACGGGTTTTTAACGGTGAAGTCATGGTAATGAAAAGCTTGGCATGTACACAGTGGTGGAAATAGTAGTTTTACTGCGTTGACGTTGAGGTGATTAACTGCTACCTTCCAGGTCTTAGGTGTGTTGGGATATACAGTATAACCGACAAGTATAGTGTAAACAGGGCTTCTGTTTTTGTCATGAAATAGCAGGGCTTCTGTTTTGTCATGAAATAGCAGGGATTTTGTTTTGTCATGAAATAGCAGGGCTTCTCTGTTTTGTCATGAAATAGCAGGGCTTTTGTTTTTGTCATGAAATAGCAGGGCTTCTGTTTTTGTCATGAAATAGCAGGGCTTCTGTTTTGTCATGAAACAACAGGGCTTTTGTCATGAAATAGCAGGGCTTCTGTTTTGTCATGAAACAACAGGGCTTTGTCATGAAATAGCAGGGCTTCTGTTTGTCATGAAACAGCAGAACTTTGTCATGAAATAGCAGGGCTTCTGTTTGTCATGAAATAGCAGGGCTTCTGTTTTGTCATGAAACAACAGGGCTTTGTCATGAAATAGCAGGGCTTCTGTTTTGTCATGAAGCCTAGCAGGGCTTCTGTTTTGTCATGAAATAGCAGGGCTTCTGTTTTGTCATGAAATAGCATGCTGGATGGATAACTAAAAGCTCCTCCTCAGTGGTTTCCTCTCCTGCTTCCTAACAGGAAGACTCGTCACGTCAACATCCTGCTGTTCATGGGTTTACACCACCAAGCCTCAGCTGGCCATCGTGACAGTGGTGTGAGGCTCCTCCCTCTACCACCATCTACACATCATAGAGACCAAGTTTGAGATGATCAAGCTCATAGATATCGCCCGGCAGACCGCGCAGGGCATGGGGTGAGTTAGTCCACGACACACTGGATGTACCCCGACTAGCACCCTGTTCCCAGAGCTAGTCCCAGACATCAAGGGAATAGGCTGCTACTTGGGATGTCCCCTAGTTCACGCCCTGGTCCCTACGCTGACTCTCCTGGTCCCTGCTGACTCTCCTGGTCCCCTCTACTCTCCTGGTCCCCTGACTCTCCTGGTCCCCTACGCTGACTCTCCTGGTCCCCTACTCTCCTGCTGACTCTCCTGGTCCCCTACTCTCACCGTTACGCTGACTCTCCTGGCCCTCACCGCTGACTCCTCGTCCCCCTCGCTGACTCTCCTCGTCCCCTACACTGACTCTCCTCGTCCCCTACGCTGACTCTCCTCGTCCCCTACGCTGACTCTCCTCGTCCCCTACGCTGACTCTCCTGGTCCCCTCACACTCTCTCGTCCCCTACGCTGACTCTCCTCGTCCCTCTCGTTCCCTACGCTGACTCTCTGGTTCACGCCCTCGTCCCCTACGCTGACTCTCCTCGTCTGACTCTCCTCGTCCCCTACGCTGACTCTCCTCGTCCCTGGGTCTACGCGACTCTCCTCGTCCCCTGACTCTCCTGGTTCACACTCTCGTTTCCTACGCTGACTCTCCTGGTTGGACGCTCTCTCGTCCCCTACGCTGACTCTCCCTGGTTGACGCCTCGTCCCCTCACGCTGACTCTCCTGGTTCACGCTCCTCGTCCCCTACGCTGACTCTCCTGGTTCACGCCCTCGTCCCCTACGCTGACTCCCCTCGTCCCCTACGCTGACTCCCCTCGTCCCCTACGCTGACTCTCCTCGTCCCCTACGCTGACTCTCCTCGTCCCCTACGCTGACTCTCCTGGTCCCCTACGATGACTCTCCTCGTCCCCTACGCTGACTCTCCTCGTTCCCTACGATGACTCTCCTCGTCCCCTACGCTGACTCTCTTCGTCCCCTACGCTGACTCTCCTGGTCCCCTACGCTGACTCTCCTGGTCCCCTACGATGACTCTCCTCGTCCCCTACGATGACTCTCCTCGTCCCCTACGATGACTCTCCTCGTCCCCTACGATGACTCTCCTCGTCCCCTACGCTGACTCTCCTCGTCCCCTACGCTGACTCTCCTCGTCCCCTACGCTGACTCTCCTGGTCCCCTATGCTGACTCTCCTGGTTCACGCCCTCGTCCCCTACGCTGACTCTCCTGGTTCACGCCCTCGTCCCCTACGCTGACTCTCCTGGTCCCCTACGCTGACTCTCCTGGTCCCCTACACTGACTCTCCTGGTCCCCTACGCTGACTCCCCTCGTCCCCTACGATGACTCTCCTCGTCCCCTACGCTGACTCTCCTCGTCCCTACGCTGACTCTCCTCGTCCCCTACGCTGACTCTCCTCGTCCCCTACGCTGATTCTCCTCGTCCCCTACGCTGACTCTCCTCGTCCCCTACGCTGACTCTCCGCGTCCCCTACGCTGACTCTCCGCGTCCCCTACGCTGACTCTCCTCGTCCCCTACGCTGACTCTCCTCGTCCCCTACGCTGACTCTCCTCGTCCCCTACGCTGACTCTCCTCGTCCCTACGCTGACTCTCCTGCGTCCCCTACCTGACTCTCCTGGTCCCCTACGCTGACTCTCCTGGTCCCCTACGCTGACTCTCCTGGTCCCTACGCTGACTCTCCTGGTCCCCTCGCTGACTCTCCTCGTCCCTACGCTGACTCTCCTCGTCCCCTACCCTGACTCTCCTCGTCCCCTACGCTGACTCTCCTGGTTCACACCCTCGTCCCCTACGCTGACTCTCCTCGTCCCCTACGCTGACTCTCCTCGTCCCCTACGCTGACTCTCCTCGTCCCCTACGCTGACTCTCCTGGTCCCCTACGCTGACTCTCCTCGTCCCCTAACACTCACAGACTGGTACAGTGGAGGTTAGGAGAGTCTTAAAACTCACAGACTGGTACAGTGGAGGTTAGGAGAGTCTTAACACTCACAGACTGGTACAGTGGAGGTCAGGAAATATGTCTAGTGTTTATTGATTACTAACTAACCTGTGCTGTTGTGGTTTTCCTCCCTAGTTACCTGCACGCCAAATCCATCATCCACAGAGACCTGAAGAGCAACAGTATCCTCTCTGACCTTTCACCTTTTTTCCAACAAGCACCTTTCACAGTCTGTCTGACCTTTGACCCATTCTATAAGGAAGGCAGTCATAATCACCCCTCTCCGCTGTGTCGCCTAATCAACATGTCATCGATAGGACATCGTCTTTGTGTTCAGATCTGTTTTTACATGGTAGTCATTTAGCAGGACACTATTATTCAGAGGGATATACAGTTAGAGCCTCCATCTTCAGGTGGACTAGGTGAGACGGAGACGAGTGTTGGTGCAGACGGAGTTCCCCCTCTCCCCAGACGGAGCTCCCCCTCTCCCCAGACGGAGCTCCCCCTCTCCCCAGACGGAGCTCCCCCTCTCCCCAGACGGAGTTCCCCCTCTCCCCAGACTGAGTTCCCCCTCTCCCCAGACTGAGTTCCCCCTCTCCCCAGACTGAGTTCCCCCTCTCCCCAGACTGAGTTCCCCTCTCCCCAGACTGAGTTCCCCCTCTCCCCAGACTGAGTTCCCCTCTCCCCAGACTGGAGTTCCCCCTTCTCCTTCCCAGACGGAGTTCCCCCTCTCCCCAGACGGAGCTCCCCCTCTCCCCCAGACGGAGCTCCCCCTCCCCAGACGGAGCTCCCCCTCTCCCCAGACGGAGCTCCCCTCTCCCCAGACGGAGTTCCCCCTCTCCCCAGACGGAGTTCCCCCTCTCCCCAGACGGAGCTCCCCTCTCCCCAGACGGAGCTCCCCTCTCCCCAGACGGAGCTCCCCTCTCCCCAGACGGAGCTCCCCTCTCCCCAGACGGAGCTCCCCTCCCCCAGACGGAGCTCCCCTCTCCCCAGACGGAGCTCCCCTCTCCCCAGACGGAGCTCCCCTCTCCCCAGACGGAGCTCCCCCTCTCCCCCCCCAGACGGAGCTCCCCTCTCCCCCAGACGGAGCTCCCCTTCTCCCCCAGACGGAGCTCCCCTTCTCCCCCCCGGACGGAGCTCCCCTCTCCCTCCCCAGACGGAGCTCCTTCTCCTCCCCAGACGGAGCTCCCCTTCTCCTCCCCAGACGGAGCTCCTTCTCCTCCCCAGACGGAGCTCCCTTCTCCTCCCCAGACGGAGCTCCCTTCTCCCCCAGACGGAGCTCCCCTTCTCCTCCCAGACGGAGCTCCCTTCTCCTCCCCAGACGGAGCTCCCCTTCTCCTCCCCAGACGGAGCTCCCCTCTCCTCCCAGACGGAGCTCCCCTCTCTCTCCCCAGACGGAGCTCCCCTCTCCCCCCAGACGGAGCTCCCCTCTCCCCAGACGGAGCTCCCCTCTCCCCCAGACGGAGCTCCCTTCTCCCCCCCCAGACGGAGCTCCCCTTCCCCCCAGACGGAGCTCCCTCTCCCCCCAGACGGAGCTCCCCTTCTCCTCCCCAGACGGAGCTCCCCTTCTCCTCCCCAGACGGAGCTCCCCTTCTCCTCCCCAGACGGAGCTCCCCTTCTCCTCCCCAGACGGAGCTCCCCTCTCCCCAGACGGAGCTCCCCTCTCCCTCCCCAGACGGAGCTCCTTCTCCTCCCCAGACGGAGCTCCCCTCTCCTCCCCAGACGGAGCTCCCCCTCTCCCCAGACGGAGCTCCCCTCTCCTCCCCAGACGGAGCTCCCCTCTCCTCCCCAGACGGAGCTCCCCCTCTCCCCCCAGACGGAGCTCCCCTCTCCTCCCCAGACGGAGCTCCCCCTCTCCCCAGACGGAGCTCCCCTTCTCCTCCCCAGACGGAGCTCCCCCTCTCCTCCCCAGACGGAGCTCCCCCTCTCCTCCCCAGACGGAGTTCCCCCTCTCCCCAGACGGAGCTCCCCTTCTCCTCCCCAGACGGAGTTCCCCCTCTCCCCAGACGGAGCTCCCCCAGCAGTCCCTTAGCTTTCAGGTTCCTTAACCCCTCCCCTCCCAGACATCTTCCTACACGAGGACCTGACCGTGAAGATAGGAGACTTCGGCCTGGCCACAGTGAAGTCCCGTTGGAGCGGCTCCCACCAGTTTGAACAGCTCTCTGGCTCCATCCTGTGGATGGTGAGTGATACTGCAGTGATTAAGAGGAGAACCTGAATAGACTAAACAACCAGCAAGATAATTCAATCTACATTATTCTACATTATTAGAATCCAATCTACATTATTAGAATGTAATCTACATTATTAGAATTCAATCTACATTATTAGAATTCAATCTACATTATTAGAATTCAATCTACATTATTAGAATTTAATCTACATTATTAGAATTCAATCTACATTATTCTACATTATTAGAATTTAATCTACATTATTAGAATTTAATCTACATTATTAGAATTCAATCTACATTATTCTACATTATTCGAATTTAATCTACATTATTAGAATCCAATCTACATTATTAGAATGTAATCTACATTACTAGAATCCAATCTATATTATTAGAATGTAATCTACATTATTAGAATTCAATCTACATTATTAGAATTCAATCTACATTATTCTACATTATTATTATTATATTATTATATATATATATTTATATTTATATTATTAGAATGTAATCTACATTATTAGAATGTAATCTACATTATTAGAATGCAATCTACATTATTAGAATCCAATCTACATTATTAGAATGTAATCTACATTATTAGAATGTAATCTACATTATTAGAATGTAATCTAGGGAAAGGGGGATACCTAATCAGCTGTCCAACTGAAGTGTTTCTTCCTCATTTAACCCTCTGAATCAGAGAGGTGTGGGGGGGGCTGCCTTAGTCAACATCCACGTCTTCAGCGCCTGGGGAACAGTGGGTTAACTGCCTTGTTCAGGGGAACAGTGGGTTAACTGCCTTGTTCAGGGGAACAGTGGGTTAACTGCCTTGTTCAGGGGAACAGTGGGTTAACTGCCTTGTTCAGAGGAACAGTGGGTTAACTGCCTTGTTCAGGGGAACAGTGGGTTAACTGCCTTGTTCAGGGGAACAGTGGGTTAACTGCCTTGTTCAGGGGAACAGTGGGTTAACTGCCTTGTTCAGGGGAACAGTGGGTTAACTGCCTTGTTCAGGGGAACAGTGGGTTAACTGCCTTGTTCAGGGGAACAGTGGGTTAACTCCCTTGTTCAGGGGAACAGTGGGTTAACTGCCTTGTTCGTGGGAACAGTGGGTTAACTGCCTTGCTCAGGGCCTGGGGAACAGTGGGTTAACTGCCTTGCTCAGGGCCCGGGGAACAGTGGGTTAACTGCCTTGCTCAGCGGCAGAACGGCAGATTTCTTTACCTTGTCAGCTCGGGGATTCGATCCAGCAACCTTCCGGTAACTGGCCCAACGCTCTAACCACTAGGCTACCTGCTGGTTACTGGTCCAACACTCCAACTAATCTACGTTGTCAGAATGTAATCTACGTTGTCAGAATGTAATCTACATTATCAGAATGTAATCTACATTGTCAGAATGTAATCTACGTTATCAGAATGTAATCTACATTATCAGAATGTAATCTACGTTATCAGAATGTAATCTACGTTATCAGAATGTAATCTACATTATCAGAATGTAATCTACATTATCAGAATGTAATCTACATTGTCAGAATGTAATCTACGTTATCAGAATGTAATCTACATTATCAGAATGTAATCTACATTGTCAGAATGTAATCTACGTTATCAGAATGTAATCTACGTTAATCTAGAATGTGTAATCAGAATGTAATCTACGTTATCAGAATGTAATCTACATTATCAGAATGTAATCTACGTTATCAGAATGTAATCTACGTTATCAGAATGTAATCTACATTATCAGAATGTAATCTATCAGAATGTAATCTACGTTATCAGAATGTAATCTACGTTATCAGAATGTAATCTACGTTATCAGAATGTAATCTAGAGAATGTAATCTACATTATCAGAATGTAATCTACGTTATCAGAATGTAATCTACGTTATCAGAATGTAATCTACATTATCAGAATGTAATCTACGTTATCAGAATGTAATCTACATTATCAGAATGTGTAATCTACGTTGTCAGAATGTAATCTACATTATCAGAATGTAATCTACGTTGTCAGAATGTAATCTACGTTATCAGAATGTAATCTACGTTGTCAGAATGTAATCTACGTTGTCAGAATGTAATCTACGTTATCAGAATGTAATCTACGTTGTCAGAATGTAATCTACGTTATCAGAGCTGCTCTGAAAGGATCAGATATCTGTTGGTTTTTAGGAAACACGGTCAATAAATGCATCAGTCTAAATGTGACATGAGCTCGGGACGCAATGAGTCTTTCCTCAATTCCTTACCCTCCTCTCTTCTGGCCTCCATCTCAAAGCTCATTGGTGGAGAGGGTCTGGGGGGGGGGCGGTACCTCAAATCTTCTCCTCCAGTGCGGTTTGAGGAGGAGGCGAGGACGGAAGGCGCAAGGACGATACTTTTGAGACCCAGTGTACAGGGTGAAAGGTCAATTCCAATCAATTCAGGAAGTAAACCCCAAAATTATAATTCCTCCATTTGAAGAGAATTGTAATTGACAGTGTACTTCTTGACTTGACTGTAATTGAGCCCGACCCTGCCCAATGTGGCTGTATATCTTGGTAAACTGTGTGACTCTGCTGTCCCTCCCGTCTGCCTGTAGGCCCCAGAGGTCATCCGTCTGCAGGATAAGAACCCGTACAGCTTCCAGTCCGACGTCTACGCCTTCGGGATAGTTCTCTACGAGTTGATGTCTGGGGCCTTGCCCTACTCCAACATCAATAACAGAGACCAGGTAAATATCTCTCCTGTTTTACATACATTTATAATGTTCTCTACGAGTTGATGTCTGGGGTCCTGTCCTACCTGAGCACGGTCTCCTACCCCTGACCTCTGACCCTGTACCTCTCTCCTCTAGATAATCTTCATGGTGGGTCGGGGCTCCCTGACCTCTGACCTCTAACCCTCCACCTCTCTCCTCTAGGTAATCTTCATGGTGAGTCGTGGATACCTGTCTCCTGACCTCTGACCTCTACCTCTCTCCTGACCTCTGACCTCTACCTCTCTCCTCTAGATAATCTGCATGGTGGGTCGGGGGTACCTGTCTCCTGACCTCTACCTCTCTCCTCTAGATAATCTGCATGGTGGGTCGGGGCTACCTGTCTCCTGACCTCTAACCTCTACCTCTCTCCTCTAGATAATCTTCATGGTGGGTCGGGGATACCTGTCTCCTGACCTCTGACCTCTAATCCTCCACCTCTCCCCTCTAGATAATCTTCATGGTGGGTCGGGGCTACCTGTCTCCTGACCTCTAACCTCTACCTCTCTCCTCTAGATAATCTGCATGGTGGGTCAGGAATACCTATCTCCTGACCGCTGACCTCTAACCCTCCACCTCTCCCCTCTAGATAATCTGCATGGTGGGTCAGGAATACCTATCTCCTGACCTCTGACCTGTAACCCTCTACCTCTCCCCTCTAGATAATCTTCATGGTGGGTCGGGATACCTGTCTCCTGACCTCTGACCCTCTACCTCTCTCCTCTAGATAATCTTCATGGTGGGTCGGGGATACCTGTCTCCTGACCTCTGACCCTCCACCTCTCTCCTCTAGATAATCTTCATGGTGGGTCGGGATACCTGTCTCCTGACCTCTGACCTCTAACCCTCCACCTCTCTCCTCTAGATAATCTTCATGGTGGGTCGGGGATACCTGTCTCCTGACCTCTGACCCTCTACCTCTCCCTCTAGATAATCTTCATGGTGGGTCGGGGATACCTGTCTCCTGACCTCTGACCCTCTACCTCTCTCCTCTAGATAATCTTCATGGTGGGTCGGGGGATACCTGTCTCCTGACCTCTGACCCTCTACCTCTCCCCTCTAGATAATCTTCATGGTGGGTCGGGGATACCTGTCTCCTGACCTCTGACCCTCTACCTCTCTCCTCTAGATAATCTTCATGGTGGGTCGGGGATACCTGTCTCCTGACCTCTGACCCTCTACCTCTCTCCTCTAGATAATCTTCATGGTGGGTCGGGGATACCTGTTTCCTGACCTCTGACCCTCTACCTCTCTCCTCTAGATAATCTTCATGGTGGGTCGGGGATACCTGTCTCCTGACCTCTGACCCTCTACCTCTCTCCTCTAGATAATCTTCATGGTGGGTCGGGGGTACCTGTCTCCTGACCTCTGACCCTCTACCTCTCTCCTCTAGATAATCTTCATGGTGGGTCGGGGATACCTGTCTCCTGACCTCTGACCCTCTACCTCTCCCCTCTAGATAATCTTCATGGTGGGTCGGGGATACCTGTCTCCTAACCTCTAACCCTCTACCTCTCTCCTCTAGATAATCTTCATGGTGGGTCGGGGATACCTGTCTCCTGACCTCTGACCCTCTACCTCTCTCCTCTAGATAATCTTCATGGTGGGTCGGGGATACCTGTCTCCTGACCTCTGACCTCTGACCCTCTACCTCTCTCCTCTAGATAATCTTCATGGTGGGTCGGGATACCTGTCTCTGACCTCTGACCCTCTACCTCTCTCCTCTAGATAATCTTCATGGTGGGTCGGGGATACCTGTCTCCTGACCTCTGACCCTCTACCTCTCCCCTCTAGATAATCTTCATGGTGGGTCGGGGATACCTGTCTCCTGACCTCAGTAAGGTGCGCTCCAACTGTCCTAAAGCCATGAGGAGGCTGATGGCTGACTGTATGAAGAAGAAGAGAGAGGAACGACCCCTATTCCCTCAGGTAACTATGGAGACGGGACCCCTATTCCCTCGGGTAACGATGGAGGACGGGACTCCTATTCCGTAAGGTAACTATGGAGACGGGACCCCTATTCCCTCAGGTAACTATGGAGACGGGACCCCTATTCCCTCAGGTAACGATGGAGGACGGGACCCCTATTCCCTCAGGTAACTATGGAGACGGGACCCCTATTCCCTCAGGTAACTATAGAGACGGGACCCCTATTCCCTCAGGTAACTATGGAGGACGTGACCCCTATTCCCTCAGGTAACTATGGAGGACGGGACCCCTATTCCCTCAGGTAACTATGGAGACGGGACCCCTATTCCCTCAGGTAACTATGGAGGACGGAACCCCTATTCCCTCAGGTAACGATGGAGGACGGGACCCCTATTCCCTCAGGTAACTATGGAGACGGGACCCCTATTCCCTCAGGTAACTATGGAGGACGGGACCCCTAATTCCCTCTCAGGTAACTATGGAGACGGGACCCCTATTCCCTCTCAGGTAACTATGGAGACGGGACCCCTAATTCCCTCTCAGGTAACTATGGAGACGGGACCCCTATTCCCTCTCAGGTAACTATGGAGACGGGACCCCTAATTCCCTCTCAGGTAACGATGGAGACGGGACCCCTATTCCCTCAGGTAACGATGGAGACGGGACCCCTAATTCCCTCAGGTAACTATGGAGACGGGACCCCTAATTCCCTCAGGTAACTATGGAGACGGGACCCCTAATTCCCTCTCAGGTAACTATGGAGACGGGACCCCTATTCCCTCAGGTAACTATGGAGACGGGACCCCTAATTCCCTCAGGTAACTATGGAGACGGGACCCCTATTCCCTCAGGTAACTATGGAGACGGAACCCCTAATTCCCTCAGGTAACTATGGAGACGGGACCCCTAATTCCCTCTCAGGTAACTATGGAGACGGGACCCCTATTCCCTCTCAGGTAACTATGGAGACGGGACCCCTAATTCCCTCTCAGGTAACTATGGAGACGGGACCCCTATTCCCTCAGGTAACTATGGAGACGGACCCCTAATTCCCTCAGGTAACTATGGAGGACGGGACCCCTATTCCCTCTCAGGTAACTATGGAGACGGAACCCCTAATTCCCTCTCAGGTAACTATGGAGACGGGACCCCTATTCCCTCTCAGGTAACTATGGAGACGGACCCCTAATTCCTTCTCAGGTAACTATGGAGATGGGACCCTATTCCCTCAGGTAACTATGGAGACGGGACCCCTAATTCCCTCAGGTAACGATGGAGACGGGACCCCTATTCCCCCAGGTAACTATGGAGACGGGACCCCTAATTCCCTCAGGTAACTATGGAGACGGGACCCCTAATTCCCTCAGGTAACGATGGAGACGGGACCCCTATTCCCTCAGGTAACTATGGAGGACGGGACCCTTATTCCCTCAGGTAACTATGGAGATGGGACCCCTATTCCCTCAGGTAACGACGGAGGACGGGACCCCTATTCCCTCAGGTAACTATGGAGATGGGACCCCTATTCCCTCAGGTAACGACGGAGGACGGGACCCCTATTCCCTCTCAGGTAACTATGGATACGGGACCCCTATTCCCTCAGGTAACTATGGAGGACGGGACCCCTATTCCCTCTCAGGTAACTATGGAGAACACTTCACTGTACATGCCAGGGGTTGAGCTGAATGTTTTAAAATGACCAAGACTATCCACCCCACCAAGATATTCACCTCACCAGAAACCTCCTTCCTGCTCATGTGGTTAAGGCTGGTAACCTGTGTGGGGACCGAGCCAGCACTCCTTGGTTGTTGTTTAACTTGTATGTATGAAGGAGAATGTGTTATTTCCACCACCAGGTGGCCTCCGAGTACTAGAAATACATTCACACTAGCGTCTCACTGTGTTTGTAAAGGCTGCTGGAAAGCCCAGCTGAGGATCTGCTGACCGCCTCAATCTAAGATTCTCTGACTTGGCTGTCAGCTTTCTTCCTATTTGAGACGAGCGATACGAGAGAGGGGATTGGCTAGGGATGACCTAATAACCTCCTGTGTTTTCTCTTCTGACCTCCTCTGTCAGATCCTGGCGTCCATTGAGCTGCTGGCGCGTTCTTTACCCAAGATCCACCGCTCCGCGTCGGAACCCTCACTGAACCGAGCCGGGTTCCAGACGGAGGACTTCAGCCTGTACGCCTGCTCCTCCCCAAAACCCCGATACAGGGGGATACGGTGAGGGGCCACACACGCGCTGGGGGTCCTGTAGTTTCTCCATGGTCAGAGTGTTACTGCCATTTTAAATGTGCTCACGTAACCTGATCTGTGATCAATGATTTGGCCTGTTGAAATAATAGATAGGATTGGAACATAGACACAATGACACTCATTTAGCACTTCAGAACAGAACTGCTGTCTCTCTCTCCTCTCTCTCTCTCTCTTCCACTCTGTACTGCTGTCTCTCTCCTCTCTCTCTCTCTTCCTCTCTCCTCTCTCTCTCTCTTCCACTCTGTACTGCTGTCTCTCTCTCCTCTCTCTCTCTCTTCCACTCTGTACTGCTGTCTCTCTCTCCTCTCTCTCTCTTCCACTCTGTACTGCTGTCTCTCTCTCTCTCTCTCTTCCACTCTGTACTGCTGTCTCTCTCCTCTCTCTCTCTTCCACTCTGTACTGCTGTCTGTCTCTTCCAATCTGTACTCTCTCTCTCTCTCTCTTCCACTCTGTACTGCTGTCTCTCTCCTCTCTCTCTCTCTTCCACTCTGTACTGCTGTCTCTCTCCTCTCTCTCTCTCTTCCACTCTGTACTGCTGTCTCTCTCCTCTCTCTCTCTCTTCCACTCTGTACTGCTGTCTCTCTCTCTCTCTCTCTCTCTTCCACTCTGTACTGCTGTCTCTCTCCTCTCTCTCTCTCTTCCACTCTGTACTGCTGTCTCTCTCTCCTCTCTCCTCTCTCTCTTCCACTCTGTACTGCTGTCTCTCTCTCCTCTCTCTCTCTCTTCCACTCTGTACTGCTGTCTCTCTCTCCTCTCTTCCAACCTGATGTTCTCTCTCTTCTCTTCATTCCAGGGGAGTTTTCAGCATTTAAATAAGATGCTGATCCAGATTCCACCAGTTCAGCCAGTCCATCCCTCGTCCCTCTTCAACAAGTCTTGTGTTCCTGCGGTGGATTACTTCATCAATTTTAACCACAAACCAACATCCTAGTCTCAAAAGAACGTGCTGTTTTCTACTTTCCACACCTAAAGAGACAGACATCCTCTTCCTCGCTCCGCTCCACGTCTCAGGAGCTCTACAGATGAGATCTCCGCTGGGGAATCACCACATCGGGGGGAAAACTACCAAATCTGATTTTAGAAACAAGGAAAAGAAAAGTTGAATGACACACAACCAGACACACGACCAGACACCCAACCAGACACACGACCAGACACCCGACCAGACACACGACCAGACACCCGACCAGACACCCGACCAGACACCCAACCAGACACACTGAAGAAACCAGACCAGACACCCAACCAGACACACAACCAGACACACTGAAGAAACCAGACCAGACACCCAACCAGACACACAACCAGACACACTGAAGAAACCAAACCAGACACCCAACCAGACACCCAACCAGACACACTGAAGAAACCAGACCAGACACACAACCAGACACACTGAAGAAACCAGACCAGACACCCAACCAGACACACAACCAGACACACTGAAGAAACCAGACCAGACACCCAACCAGACACCCAACCAGACACACTGAGGAAACCAGACCAGACACCCAACCAGACACCCAACCAGACACCCAACCAGACACCCAACCAGACACCCAACCAGACACCCAACCAGACACCCGACCAGACACACAACCAGACACACTGAGGAAACCAGACCAGACACCCAACCAGACACCCAACCAGACACACAACCAGACACACTGAAGGGGAAACCAACCAGACACACAACCAGACACCCAGACCAGACACCCAACCAGACACCCCACCAGACACCCACCAGACACACTGAAGAAACCAAACCAGACACACAACCAGACACCCAACCAGACACACTGAAGAAACCAGACCAGACACACCCAACCAGACACACAACCAGACACACACTGAAGAAACCAGACCAGACACACACAACCAACCAGACACACAACCAGACACACTGAAGAAACCAAACCAGACACACAACCAGACACACAACCAGACACACTGAGGAAACCAGACCAGACACCCAACCAGACACCCAACCAGACACACAACCAGACACACTGAGGAAACCAGACCAGACACCCGACCAGACACCCGACCAGACACCCGACCAGACACCCGACCAGACACACTGAAGAAACCAAACCAGACACACAACCAGACACCCAACCAGACACACTGAAGAAACCAGACCAGACACCCAACCAGACACACAACCAGACACACTGAAGAAACCAGACCAGACACCCAACCAGACACCCAACCAGACACACAACCAGACACACTGAGGAAACCAGACCAGACACCCGACCAGACACCCAACCAGACACCCGACCAGACACCCGACCAGACACCCGACCAGACACACTGAAGAAACCAAACCAGACACACAACCAGACACCCAACCAGACACACTGAAGAAACCAGACCAGACACACAACCAGACACACTGAAGAAACCAGACCAGACACACAACCAGACACACTGAAGAAACCAAACCAGACACACAACCAGACACACAACCAGACACACTGAGGAAACCAGACCAGACACCCAACCAGACACACAACCAGACACACAACCAGACACACTGAGGAAACCAGACCAGACACCCAACCAGACACACTGAAGAAACCAGACCAGACACACAACCAGACACACTGAAGAAACCAAACCAGACACACAACCAGACACCCGACTAGACGCACTGAAGAAACCAGACCAGACACCCAACCAGACACCCAACCAGACCAGAGGATGAAGGGAAAACTGTAAAAGGAGAGAACAGCACTTCTTGATTGTAGGACTGATGCAGGAGGAATATAACTTTTGAGAGGACAAGGACAGGATTGGGGTTAGGGGTCAAGAGAGGTTAGAGGTCGATGGGTTTGGGAAGCACACGCCTTCTCACTCCCCTCCATGATGAAGAGGGCGGAGCTACAGGCACAGGAAATCACACTTCTTTCCTGGCTGCTCATTGGTTATCCGAGATGAAGGGGCCAGGTCTGAGCCAATCGCTGATAAGCTGGATTTCCCAGGGGGGTGGAGTCGACCCTGTGGGAAGAGGACTTGAAAAAATTTATTTATTTGAAGAAATGAAATCCCCAGTTCGTGTTTGTTTTGTGATTTTAAGGATATGTGGGGGGGCTGTTCTGAGCTTTTAGTTCTTCTTGTTTTGGTTGACGAGATTGTTGATGTTTTTACTGTCACTACAAAGCATTCCTACCCGGTGATAGGTCACACACGAATACGCTCGACTCAAGCTTCACTGAAAGGACAGCGACTCTGAGACTGTCCCCTCAGCGCTCTCTCTCACAGATCTGTCTCGACTCAAGCTTCACTGAAAGGACAGCGACTCTGAGACTGTCCCCTCAGCGCTCTCTCTCTCACAGATCTGTCTCGACTGAAGCTTCACTGAAAGGACAGCGACTCTGAGACTGTCCCCTCAGCGCTCTCTCTCACAGATCTGTCTCGACTCAAGCTTCACTGAAAGGACAGCGACTCTGAGACTGTCCCCTCAGCGCTCTCTCTCTCACAGATCTGTCTTGACTCAAGCCTCGCTGAAAGGACAGCGACTCTGAGACTGTCCCCTCAGCGCTCTCTCTCACAGATCTGTCTCGACTCAAGCTTCACTGAAAGGACAGCGACTCTGAGACTGTCCCCTCAGCGCTCTCTCTCACAGATCCATTTTCCAATGAAAGATGCTTTTCCACATTTTTTTCCAGACTCCGGGATCTTTGCCTTTGTCATTTCGCTCACATCATTTTGATTTAGTTTTTATGGAGTCGACCGGAAAAACGCCAACATCCACTTTTTTTTTTCAGGGATACACAGTGTGTTCAACCTAACTTCCGTTTCCCCTGAAAACCAGAAGTGAGGAACTCCGCTCGCTACGTTAGCGTCACAAAGAGCCTTTTTGAAATCAGCCGAGGACCGTTGTTTTTGGAAGGGACAACAACAGGTCCGTTAGAGAGAGAAACTGTGTGAATCTAAGATGGCTGCCAGTGCCTCTTCAGACTTGGTGTTTTGACTTGGTGTTTTGAGGAGGGGGTAGGGGAGAGCCCGATCACAATCCTCTAGGACCGAGTTTACAGGGGTGTGGAGGGCGGAGAGGGGGGGACACGGAGGGGGTGTGGAGGACGGAGAGTCTCTCTGACCATTTTATTTTGGAGGGGGTGGGGGGGGGCGGACTGACTTTTTTTCTAGTGAGTTTGTACGAGGAAGGGTGGAAGCTTACAAGAACGCCGTACAATGGTACTCCCTCTAGCTGAAGGTCAGAGTGAGGTCTAAAGGACGGAAGAACCAGGACTGCGTCCCGATATTCCCGGTCAGAAGGGAATGATTGCATAGGGGTTCTGCTCTAGTCTATATGTTGGATAGCAGCTGCGTTGTGCTGTTACAAGTTTGACTGCTCTCCTTCAACGAGACACGTCTCCTCCTCTCAGCTTGGTTACATTCCCAGAACACTATCCAATCAACCAATCAAACCCCCCCACCCACCACTCATCCAATCAAACCCCCCACCCACCCACCCAACATCTCTGATTCTCTGATTGGTGAATAGCTATCTGGGCAGTGCATGTGATAACCTACCAATGAGACTTCCTCTTCTTGTCGTGGACTTTAATATTGCTTTTATCACAGACAGAGGAAGCAGAAGCTCAATTCACCCGTTGCACCTGTGAACAAGATGGCTGCTTTCACCTACCTGAAAGACTAGTGTGATTTTAAATGTTTTTTTTTTTTGGAGGGGGGTCGGTGGTCTTGGGTCACTTTTTAATTTCCCTCCCCATTGGTTAAGGTTCTGATTGGGGGGGCTGATCCTAGACCTGTACCAAGGGGGAAACCTATTTTCCAGGTTGTGTTTTTGAGTGGGGATTGAAGTGGAACCTGTGTCAGGTATAAAATCAATCTGTCCTTTCTGTCCTATCTGTCCTTTCTGTCCTATCTGTCCTTTCTGTAGTCATGCAGCGGTCATTCCAGGGTGTTGAAGGAGCTGTTTTTAACTTATCTTTTGTCGATGTCGTTTTGCCTTTTTGTTATTTTGTAGACAGGCAGGCCTGTAAAACTATTGAGTCCTTTGTTAATGACATTTTCTGAATTGTGGTTATTGAGACCGGGAGAGCCATCTAGTGTTGTTGTAACTTCTCCTGTGTCTTTGTGAGGGAGGGACGTATCGAAGAAGCAAAAATAGAGACTTTCCTTTTTTAATTTATTTTTATTTTATATTAACAAATAAATCCTGTCACAACATAAATTAAGTTGTTGACTAAACACCCCTAAACTCAATTTCCAAACGCATCATGTTCCGTCTGTAAAGGGAACACAGTTGATGTTCTGCTGGGGAAGCCAAAAAGCTGTGTAAGATGGGGCATTGGCTACGTCCCGAAACGGTTCCCCATGCCCTTTACGGTGCACTCGGTTGGCTCAGGTAGTGTTCCCCGGAGAAGGAAGAGGGGCTCCATTTGGGACGAAGACACCGGTCGTCACGTGAAGAATTAAACACTTGACGAGGACCTCCTACGAACGGACATGGCTGGTTTCTCCGCTGTAGAAGAACATTCGATGGAGAATCTACCATTTGACATTATCAGTTTAGGACTTTGCTTAAACTGTGTCTATGGAAACTGGCCCATAGATTAGGCCCAGGAGGAGCAAATCCTAATACTGGAGGTTTAACCAGAATAGAGATGTGGACTTCTGCCATGAGATGCATAATGTTATGGATTTTTCTGAAGGACATCGTTTCCATTACACCGGGTCTTCAGTTCACTGTGACCCAACCCAAGATATGACCCCCCCGAGGGACTAACAGCCGATATGACCCCCGAGGGACTAACAGCCGATATGACCCCCGAGGGACTAACAGCCGATATGACCCCCGAGGGACTAACAGCCGATATGACCCCCGAGGGACTAACAGCCGATATGACCCCCGAGGGACTAACAGCCGATATGACCCCGAGGGACTAACAGCCCGATATGACCCCCGAGGGACTAACAGCCGATATGACCCCGAGGACTAACAGCCGATATGACCCCGAGGGACTAACAGCCGATATGACCCCGAGGGACTAACAGCCGATATGACCCCCGAGGGACTAACAGCCCGATATGACCCCCGAGGGACTAACAGCCGATATGACCCCAGGGACTAACAGCCGATATGACCCTCGAGGGACTAACAGCCGATATGACCCCCGAGGGACTAACAGCCGATATGACCCCCGAGGGACTAACAGCCGATATGACCCCCGAGGGACTAACAGCAGGAATCTGTAAAATATAGGGGTTTTCCGAGTGGCGCAGCAGTCCAAGGCTAGAGGCATCACTACAGACCCTGGTTCGATTCCGGGCTGTATCACAACCCGGCCGTGATTGGGAGTCCCATAGGGGCGGCGCACAATTGGCCCAGCGTGGTCCGGGTTTGGCCCAGCGTGGTCCGGGTTTGGCCCAGCGTGGTCCGGGTTTGGCCCAGCGTGGTCCAGGTTTGGCCCGGTGCTAGGGCATCATTGTAAATATGAATTTGTCCTTAACTGACTTGCCTAGTTAAGTAAAGGATCAGATAAATAGGACCCCGGGGGGAGCTAACGGCAGGAAGGAGTTGTTACGAGTGCTCTTAGTATTTTACAGATCAACAGGCATCCCAGATGGCACCTTATTCCCTATATAGTGCCCCCTTTTGACCAGGGCCCATAGGGCTCTATGTAGGGAATAGGGCTCTATGTAGGGAATAGGGCTCTATGTAGGGAATAGGGCTCTATGTAGGGAATAGGGCTCTATGTAGGGAATAGGGCTCTATGTAGGGAATAGGGCTCTATGTAGGGAATAGGGCTCTATGTAGGGAATAGGGCTCTATGTAGGGAATAGGGCTCCATTTGATAGGGTTCCATGTGATAGGGTTCCATGTGATAGGGTTCCATGTGATAGGGTTCCATTTGATAGGGTTCCATGTGATAGGGTTCCATGTGATAGGGTTCCATTTGGGATGCATACAGCCATGTTCTTTATGTTATGATATATATGCTGTTGCAGCAGACTGTGGATGTCTTCACAAGCATTGGTCTATCAAAGCTATGAGACTCTACTGACAACCTGTTGTCCTCCTCCTCCTCCTCTCCATCAAAGCTATGAGACTCTACTGACAACCTGTTGAGATGTCGTCCTCCTCTCCATCAAAGCTATGAGACTCTACTGACAACCTGTTGAGATGTCCTCCTCCTCCTCCTCTCCATCAAAGCTATGCGACTCTGACAACCTGTTGAGATGTCCTCCTCCTCTCCATCAAAGCTATGAGACTCTACTGACAACCTGTTGAGATGTCCTCCTCCTCCTCCTCTCCATCAAAGATATGAGACTCTGACAACCTGTTGAGATGTCCTCCTCCTCTCCATCAAAGCTATGAGACTCTACTGACAACCTGTTGAGTTGTCCTCCTCCTCTCCATCAAAGCTATGAGACTCTACTGACAACCTTTTGTCCTCCTCCTCTCCATCAAAGCTATGAGACTCTACTGACAACCTGTTGTCCTCCTCCTCCTCTCCATCAAAGCTATGAGACTCTACTGACAACCTGTTGAGATGTCCTCCTCTCCATCAAAGCTATGAGACTCCCTCCTCCTCCTCTCCATCAAAGCTATGAGACTCTACTGACAACCTGTTGAGATGTCCTCCTCCTCTCCATCAAAGCTATGAGACTCTACTGACAACCTGTTGAGTTGTCCTTCTCCTCTCCATCAAAGCTATGAGACTCTACTGACAACCTGTTGAGATGTCCTCCCTCTCCATCAAAGCTATGGGGCTACTGACAACTGTTGAGTTGGCCTCCTCCTCTGTCTCCATCAAAGCGTTGTTGCCTGCTATGGTTTACTTCAATTTGTATTACTTTACTGTAAGGCGTTTGGAACCCCGTATCTGTCCATGCCTGCACCTGAAGCCGCCGTATCCCACAAGCCACCTCCCCGAACGACACCTTCCTCCTCCTGGGAATGACCGTCGTCCTCTGTATATAGCTGTATAAAGGAGATACTGGCCGTTTTTTGAAAATAGGAGTCATGGTGACTCTCAACATGGAATGAGATATATATAAAATGAAGAAAATTAAAAGGATTGAGAAAGACGTTTTTGATAGAATGACATTCTGAGAAAAAAATGCTGTGTAAAAATAAAAATAAATAATTTAAAAACTGTATTATATAAAAGATGAAAGAGCTTAATGTATTTGTTGTGAATATTTAAAAACAGATCTATTAAAGAAGTGCATGAAAACGGTTCTGTTTGTATGTGTCTTTTATTGTGAATATAATAATGGCTATAAAGCATCACATTGGATCATTCTCAAAAGGGGGATGGGGGGCTTCTACTAAGCTAACATGTGGAATTATTTCCAGAGTGTCATACCAGGGATCAAATCGAGGTTTATTTGTCACGGGCGCTGAATACAACAGGTGTAGTAGACCTCACAGTGAAATGCTGAATACAACAGGTGTAGTAGACCTCACAGTGAAATGCTGAATACAACAGGTGTAGTAGACCTCACAGTGAAATGCTGAATACAACAGGTGTAGTAGACCTCACAGTGAAATGCTGAATACAACAGGTGTAGTAGACCTTACAGTGAAATGCTGAATACAACTGGTGTAGTAGACCTCACAGTGAAATGCTGAATACAACAGGTGTAGTAGACCTCACAGTGAAATGCTGAATACAACAGGTGTAGTAGACCTCACAGTGAAATGCAGAATACAACAGGTGTAGTAGACCTCACAGTGAAATGCAGAATACAACAGGTGTAGTAGACCTTACAGTGAAATGCTGAATAGAACAGGTGTAGTAGACCTCACAGTGAAATGCTGAATACAACAGGTGTAGTAGACCTCACAGTGAAATGCTTAATACAACAGGTGTAGTAGACCTCACAGTGAAATGCAGAATACAACAGGTGTAGTAGACCTCTACAGTGAAATGCAGAATACAACAGGTGTAGTAGACCTCACAGTGAAATGCTT
>NW_025750061.1:0-21074 GCF_021184085.1 Oncorhynchus gorbuscha | reverse complement strand
AGAGAGGGGATGAGGAGAGGGATTTAATAAAGGTCTAGAGAGGGGGATGAGGAGAGGATTTAATAAAGGTCTGGAGAGGGGGATGAGGAGAGGATTTAATAAAGGTCTGGAGAGGGGGATGAGGAGAGGGATTTAATAAAGGTCTTGAGAGGGGGATGAGGAGAGGGATTTAATAAAGGTCTGGAGAGGGGGATGAAGAGAGGGGGATGAAGAGGGATTTAATAAAGGGGGGGGATGAGGAGAGGGATTTAATAAAGGTCTGGAGAGGGGATGAGGAGAGGGATTTATCAAAGAGAGGGGGATGAGGAGAGGGATTTAATAAAGGTCTTGAGAGGGGGATGAGGAGAGGGATTTAATAAAGGTCTGAGAGGGGGATGAGGGAGGGGGGGATGAAGAGAGGGGGATGAGGAGAGGGATTTAATAAAGGTCTTGAGGGGGATGAGGAGAGGGGGATGAAGAGAGGGGATGAGGAGAGGGATTTACAAAGGTCTGGAGAGGGGGATGAGGAGAGGGATTTAATAAAGGTCTTGAGAGGGATGGGGAGAGGGATTTAATAAAGGTCCGGGAGAGGGGATATGATAGGGGATGAGGGAGGATGAAGAGGGATTTAATAAAGGGAGAGGATGAGGAGAGGGATTTAATAAAGGTCTGAGAGGGGATGAGGAGAGGGGATGAAGAGAGGGGATGAGGAGAGGGATTTAATGAAGGTCTTGAGAGGGGATGAAGAGGGGGATGAGGAGAGGGATTTTAACAAAGGTATTGAGAGGGGGATCCTGAGAGGGGGATGGGGGATCTGGAAGGGGGATGAGGAGAGGGATTTAATAAAGGTCTGGAGAGGGGGATGAGAGGGGGGGATGAAGAGGGATGAGGAGAGATTTAATAAAGGTCTTGAGAGGGGATGAGGAGAGGGATTTAATAAAGGTCTGGAGAGGGGGATGAAGAGAGGGATTTAATAAAGGTCTGAGAGGGGGATGAGAGAGGGATTTAATAAAGGTCTGGAGGGGGATGAAGAGAGGGATTTAATAAAGGTCTGGGAGGGATGAGGAAGGAAATAAAGGTCTGGAGAGGGGGATGAAGAGAGGGATTTAACAAAGGTCTGGAGAGGGGATGAGGAGAGTGGGATGAAGAGAGGGATTTAATAACAGTCTGGAGAGGGGGGATGAAGAGAGTGATTTAATAACGGTCTGGAGAGGGGGGATGAGGAGGGGATTTAATAACGGTCTGGAGAGGGGATGAGGAGGATTTAATAACGGTCTGGAGAGGGGGATGAGGAGAGGGATTTAATAACGGTCTGGAGAGGGGGATGAGGAGAGGGATTTAATAACGGTCTGGAGAGGGGGATGAGGAGAGGGATTTAATAACGGTCTAGAGAGGGGATGAGGAGAGGGATTTAATAACGGTCTGGAGAGGGGGATGAGGAGAGGGATTTAACAGTCTGGAGAGGGGATGAGGAGAGGGATTTAATAACAGTCTGGAGTGGGGGATGAGGAGGAATTTAATAACGGTCTGGAGAGGGGGATGAAGAGAGGGATTTAATAACGGTCTGGAGAGGGGATTAAATTTATTTTGGAGGTATTGGCAGAACGTTTTCTTGTGACGTTTTCTTCATCTGGCTGTTTCTGAAAGACAAAAACAATTTCCAATCGTTGTGGACCTCTAAACAGATCGTTGTGGACCTCAACAGATCGTTGTGAACCTCTAAACAGATTGTTGTGAACCTCTAAACAGATTGTTGTGAACCTCTAAACAGATCGTTGTGGACCTCTAAACAGATAGTTGTGAACCTCTAAACAGATGGCTGTGAACCTCTAAACAGATCGTTGTGAACCTCTAAACAGATTGTTGTGGACCTCTAAACAGATCGTTGTGGACCTCTAAACAGATAGTTGTGAACCTCTAAACAGATCGTTGTGAACCTCTAAACAGATCGTTGTGAACCTCTAAACAGATCGCTGTGGACCTCTAAACAGATCGTTGTGAACCCTCTAAACAGATCGTTGTGGACCTCTAAACAGATCGTTGTGGACCTCTAAACATATCGTTGTGGACCTCTAAACAGATCGTTTTGGACCTCTAAACAGATCGTTGTGAACCTCTAAACAGATCGTTGTGGACCTCTAAACAGATCGTTTGAATTTAAATGTTTTGCTTTTACGTTCTATCGAACTGCTCACGAATTCTGAAACATTGTCTACTTGGAAAATAATGAAAACTACAGTATCCAAGGCCAACTTACAGTGGTAGCATACACACTTCAACGATGAGCTGTCTGTTCACCTGTTAGAAGTGATAATAGCCTATTTTAATAGGCCACATTTAACTGAGAGATATGCATGGTTGTTGTTGTGGGAATATGAACTCATCATGGACTGAAACGTTTTATCCTGCAGTGGTTATGATTTATGTGTTACTTTTATAATGAAATATTGTCTACTGGAGACATTTGACATGATAGCATTCAGACGTAGCCTACAAACCCAATGGTAAAGGTGACCCGTCTGCTTCACGGTTAAACTAGACAATGTAAAGGTGACCCGTCTGTTAAAACTAGACAATGGTAAAGGTGACCCGTCTGCTCTACAGTTAAACTAGACAATGGTAAAGGTGACCCCGTCTGCTCTACGGTTAAACTAGACAATGGTAAAGGTCATCCGTCTGCTCTATGGTTAAACTAGACAATGGTAAAGGTCATCCGTCTGCTCTACGGTTAAACTGGACAATGGTAAAGGTCATCCGTATGCTCTATGGTTAAACTAGACAATGGTAAAGGTCATCCGTCTGCTCTATGGTTAAACTAGACAATGGTAAAGGTCATGGTTAAACTGGACAATGGTAAAGGTCTGCTCTATGGTTAAACTAGACAATGGTAAAGGTCATCCGTCTGCTCTATGGTTAAACTAGACAATGGTAAAGAACATCCGTCTGCTCTATGGTTAAACTAGACAATGGTAAAGGTCATCCGTCTGCTCTATGGTTAAACTAGACAATGGTAAAGGTCATCCGTCTGCTCTATGGTTAAACTAGACAATGGTAAAGGTCATCCGTCTGCTCTATGGTTAAACTAGACAATGGTAAAGGTCATCCGTCTGCTCTATGGTTAAACTAGACAATGGTAAAGGTCATCCGTCTGCTCTATGGTTAAACTAGACAATGGTAAAGGTCATCCGTCTGCTCTATGGTTAAACTAGACAATGGTAAAGGTCATCCGTCTGCTCTATGGTTAAACTAGACAATGGTAAAGGTCATCCGTCTGCTCTATGGTTAAACTAGACAATGGTAAAGGTCATCCGTCTGCTCTACGGTTAAACTAGACAATGGTAAAGGTGACCCGTCTGCTCTATGGTTAAACTAGACAATGGTAAAGGTCATCCGTCTGCTCTATGGTTAAACTAGACAATGGTAAAGGTCATCCGTCTGCTCTATGGTTAAACTGGACAATGGTAAAGGTGACCCGGCATGGTTAAACCAATGGTAAAGGTCATCCGTCCTGTCTATGGTTAAACTAGACAATGGTAAAGGTCATCCGTACGGTTAAACTGGACAATGCTAAAGGTCAATGGTAAAGACAATGGTGACCCGTCTGCTCTATGGTTAAACTAGACAATGGTAAAGGTGACCCGTCTGCTCTATGGTTAAACTAGACAATGGTAAAGGTGACCCGTCTGCTCTATGGTTAAACTGGACAATGGTAAAGGTGACCCGTCAGCTCTATGGTTAAACTGGACAATGGTAAAGGTGACCCGTCTGCTCTATGGTTAAACTAGACAATGGTAAAGGTCATCCGTCTGCTCTACGGTTAAACTAGAAGCTTCGGTTCGCATTGAGCAAAATACTTGAAATAACTTATCTATTTACTAGTGTCAATTGGGTCCAGATGAAATGAGAGATGGGATGGATGGGTCCAGATGTAATGAGAGATGGGATGGATGGATGGGTCCAGATGAAATGAGAGATGGGATGGATGGTACTCTTCCTAACTTGTTGCAGACATATAGGCATATAGGCTATTTTGCGAGTCTGAAACCATCAGTCAGAACAGGTGAGGAATTTATTCTGCAATGATCATATGAAATAGAGTAAATGATAGGTATAGATATTTCCTACTAAATAATTCGATTTTTGCTCTTCTCTCTAATGGCAATTTATTGCATCTTGTTATTATATTCAGCGAGGCTATCAGTGTTTTGTTGTGAATGAGTGTCATCATTCAGTATATTCATCTTGTTATTATATTCAGCGAGGCTATCAGTGGTTTGTTGTGAATGAGTGTCATCATTCAGTATATTCATCTTGTTATTCTATTCAGCGAGGCTATCAGTGGTTTGTTGTGAATGAGTGTCATCATTCAGTATATTCATCTTGTTATTCTATTCAGCGAGGCTATCAGTGGTTTGTTGTGAATGAGTGTCATCATTCAGTATATTCATCTTGTTATTCTATTCAGCCAGGCTATCAGTGGTTTGTTGTGAATGAGTGTCATCATTCAGTATATTCATCTTGTTATTCTATTCAGCTAGGCTATCAGTGGTTTGTTGTGAATGAGTGTCATCATTCAGTATATTCATCTTGTTATTCTATTCAGCTAGGCTATCAGTGGTTTGTTGTGAATGAGTGTCATCATTCAGTATATTCATCTTGTTATTCTATTCAGCCAGGCTATCAGTGGTTTGTTGTGAATGAGTGTCATCATTCAGTATATTCATCTTGTTATTCTATTCAGCCAGGCTATCAGTGGTTTGTTGTGAATGAGTGTCATCATTCAGTATATTCATCTTGTTATTATATTCAGCGAGGCTATCAGTGGTTTGTTGTGAATGAGTGTCATCATTCAGTATATTCATCTTGTTATTATATTCAGCGAGGCTATCAGTGGTTTGTTGTGAATGAGTGTCATCATTCAGTATATTCATCTTGTTATTATATTCAGCGAGGCTATCAGTGGTTTGTTGTGAATGAGTGTCATCATTCAGTATATTCATCTTGTTATTCTATTATATCAGTTTTGTTGCAATCATTAGTATATTCATCTTGTTATTTATTCACTAGGCTAAGTGGTTTGTTGTGAATGAGTGTCACATTCAGTATATTCATCTTGTTATTAATTCTACCAGTGGTTTGTTCAGAAAGACAGATTCAGTATATTCCTTGTTATTATTATTTTTATCTTAAACATTTATTTAACTAGGCAAGTCAGTTAAGAACACATTCTAGGAACAGTGGGCTACCTGTCACTACTGATATAATCATTAACAACCACTGTCCCAGTGCCTTAGGGGCCCAGCCTACTGATATAATCATTAACACCACAGTCCCAGTGCCTTAGGGGCCCAGCCAGGATCTATCATTAACACCACAGTCCAAGTGCCTTAGTGGCCCAGCCAGGATCTATCATTAACACCACAGTCCAAGTGCCTTAGGGGCCCAGCCAGATCTATCATTAACACCACAGTCCAAGTGCCTTAGGGGCCCAGCCAGGATCTATCATTAACACCACAGTCCAAGTGCCTTAGGGGCCCAGCCAGGATCTATCATTAACACCATTATACTGTATTTAGCTAGGCTACCAGTGTTTTGTTATGAATGAGTGTAATCATACAGTATATTCTCCATTTGCACTAGAAGGCCTGAGCAAGGCAGTTGAACCCACTGTTCCCCTGCACCTCTCTGAATCAGAGGTGGATGTTGATTAAGGCATGTTGATGCACCTCTCTGAATCAGAGGTGGATGTTGATTAAGGCAGCCCCTGCACCTCTCTGAATCAGAGGTGGATGTTGATTAAGGCAGCCCCCTGCACCTCTCTGAATCAGAGGTGGATGTTGATTAAGGCAGCCCCTGCACCTCTCTGAATCAGAGGTGGATGTTGATTAAGGCAGCCCCTGCACCTCTCTGAATCAGAGGTGGATGTTGATTAAGGCAGACCCCTGCATCTCTGAATCAGAGGTGGATGTTGATTAAGGCAGCCCCTGCACTCTCTGAATCAGAGGTGGATGTTGATTAAGGCAGCCCCTGCACCTCTCTAAATCAGAGGTGGATGTTGATTAAGGCAGCCCCTGCACCTCTCTGAATCAGAGGTGGATGTTGATTAAGGCAGCCCCCTGCACCTCTCTGAATCAGAGGTGGATGTTGATTAAGGCAGACCCCTGCATCTCTAAAATCAGAGGGGTTGGGTTAAATGCGGGAGACACATTTCAGTTGAAGGCATTCAGTTGACAACTGACTAGGTATCCCCCTTTCCCTTTCCCTGCTAGGCTACAAGGCTACTTTTGCGTTCTTTCAATGCAAAATAAACTGTGTGTGTACTCATGGTCTGAAGTTTGTGGCAGGATAAGAACTCTCTCACGTCAAGTTCAGTTTGTATAAATGTCAAGTTTTGCATGAAAAGTGGCGCCTGTTTTGGGTCATATTTTATGTGTTCACAACACTTTTATATTGTATTGTTATTTAACTAAGGCAAGTCGGTTAAGAACAACATTTTTATTTACAATGACTGGCCTACCCCGGCCAGACCCGGATGACGCTGGGCCAATTGTGCGTCGCCCCCTATGGGACTCGAGAATCACGGACGATTTGTGATACAGCCTGGAATCGAAGCAGGGTCGGTAGGGACGCCTCTTGCACTGATATGCAGTGCCTTAGACCGCTGCACCACTCGGGAGTCCAGAAAGATGAAGAGAGGGATATAATGAAGGGACTGGAGAGGGATGAAGAGAGGGATATAATGAAGGGATGAAGAGAGAGATAAGAGAGAGATAATGAAGAAATTGAGAGAGAGATAATTAAGGTATGGAGAGAGAGATAATGAAGGTATAGAGAGAGATATAATGAAGGTATGGAGAGAGAGGGATAATGACGGTATGGAGAGAGAGATAATGAAGGTATGGAGAGAGAGGGATAATGAAGGTATGGAGAGAGAGATAATAAAGGTATAGAGAGAGATATAATGAAGGTATGGAGAGAGAGATAATGAAGGTATGGGGAGAGAGGCATAATGAAGGTCTGGGGAGAGAGATAATGAAGGTATATAGAGAGAGATAATGGTATGGAGAGAGACATAATGAAGGTATGGGGAGAGAGATAATGAAGAAAAATAGAGAGAGATAATGGTATGGGGAGAGAGACATAATGAAGGTATGGGGAGAGAGATAATGAGGGTATGGAGATATATATAATGAAGGTATAGAGAGAGATAATGAAGGTATAGAGAGAGAGATAATGAAGGTATGTGGAGAGAGGCATAATGAAGGTATGGGGAGAGAGATAATGAAGGTATGTGGAGAGAGGCATAATGAAGGTATGGGGAGAGAGATAATGAAGGTATATATAGAGAGATAATGGTATGGAGAGAGAGACATGAAGGTATGGGGAGAGAGATAATGAAGGTATATAGAGAGAGATAATGGTATGGGGAGAGTGACATAATGAAGGTATGGGGAGAGAGATAATGAAGGTATATAGAGAGAGATAATGGTATGGAGAGAGAGAGATAATGGTACGGAGAGAGAGAGATAATGAAGGTATGGGGAGAGAGATAATGGTATGGAGAGAGAGACATAATGAAGGTATGGGGAGAGAGATAATGAAGGTATAGAGAGAGAGATAATGGTATGGAGAGAGAGAGATAATGGTATGGAGAGAGAGAGATAATAAAGGTATGGAGAGAGAGATAATGAAGGTATATAGAGAGAGATAATGGTATGGAGAGAGAGACATAATGAAGGTATGGGTAGAGAGATAATGAAGGTATATAGAGAGAGATAATGGTATGGAGAGAGAGACATAATGAAGGTATGGGGAGAGAGATAATGAAGGTATATAGAGAGAGATAATGGTATGGAGAGAGAGAGATAATGAAGGTATGGAGAGAGATAATGAATGTATATAGAGAGAGATAATGGTATTGAGAGAGAGACATGAAGGTATGGGGAGAGAGATAATGAAGGTATATAGAGAGAGATAATGGTATGGAGAGAGAGATAATGGTATGGAGAGAGAGATAATGGTATGGAGAGAGAGATAATGAAGGTATATAGAGAGAGATAATGAAGGTGTAGAGAGAGATATAATGGTATGGAGAGAGAGACAATGAAGGAATGGGGAGAGAGATAATGAAGGTATATATAGAGAGATAATGGTATGGAGAGAGAGACAATGAAGGTATGGGGAGAGAGATAATGAAGGTATATAGAGAGAGATAATGGTATGGAGAGAGAGATAATGAAGGTATGGATAGAGCATAAAGCCTTGTAGAGGGAAGGAAATCAGCGTCTGATAAGGTCCCCTCCTGTCTTTGACTGAATCATCCATCTATCCCTTTTCTCAGTCTTCATCTGTCCATTTCAGCCCCTTTATTAGTTCATTACTCTGTCCATTTTCTTTGTTTGTTTTGTTAGTGGAACAAGAGGCTCCTGTCCAGAGGTTACTCTTCCTGAGGGGAGATTAGGCTGAACACACACACACCCGTGAATAGAGCCTCTGGCTGTGTAGGAGATTGGATAGTCACACGCACGCACGCACGCACGCACGCACGCACGCACGCACGCACGCACGCACGCACGCACGCACACACACACACACACACACACACACACACACACACACACACACACACACACACACACACACACACACACACACACACACACACACACACACACACACACACACACACATTACGGCACGCTCATACACACATCAACCTATACTGTAAATACTCTCTGACACATTGACAGGAAATCAAAGAGGCTATTTATAAATGCAGGGATGAAATGAGGTGATGGAGGGGAGTGAGCTGGATAGACTTACTCAGGTGGTTCCTATATTTAACACCACTTTCCCAGCCAGGATCTATCATTAACACCACTGTCCCAGTGCCTAGGGGCCCAGCCAGGATCTATCATTAACACCACTGTCCCAGTGCCTAAGGGGCCCAGACAGGATATATCATTAACACCACTGTCCCAGTGCCTAGGGGTCCCAGCCAGGATCTGTAACACAGGTGTGACCCCGGTCGATAGTCACTTTCCCAGCATGATGAGACCCAACCCTGGGCTGGATGGAGGGAAGAACAAGAGGAAGAGGCATAAGAATCTGAGAAAAGGAGATGGAGGAAAAAATGATGACTAATTGAAGATGGAGGAAAATATGAGGGACAGAGGGGGAGAGAGATTTTGAAAAAGATTGGAACATTGTTTATCTCTCAAAAGCTCCACTGCTTAGCTCTCTAATTCTCTCTCTCTCTCTGTGTATCTGTCTGTCTTATATTTGGATTTTCTTCTTACGCTAAATGGTCCCTGGATAATGACTTTCTAAGCACTTAATGCAGATGTTCATATCTAAATGGTCCCTGGATAATGACTTTCTAAGCACTTAATGCAGATGTTCATATCTAAATGGTCCCTGCATAATGACTTTCTAAGCACTTAATGCAGATGTTCATATCTAAATGGTCCCTGCATAATGACTTTCTAAGCACTTAATGCAGATGTTCATATCTAAATGGTCCCTGCATAATGACTTTCTAAGCACTTAATGCAGATGTTCATATCTAAATGGTCCCTGCATAATGACTTTCTAAGCACTTAATGCAGATGTTCATATCTAAATGGTCCCTGCATAATGACTTTCTAAGCACTTAATGCAGATGTTCATATCTAAATGGTCCCTGCATAATGACTTTCTAAGCACTTAATGCAGATGTTCATATCTAAATGGTCCCTGCATAATGACTTTCTAAGCACTTAATGCAGATGTTCATATCTAAATGGTCCCTGCATAATGACTTTCTAAGCACTTAATGCAGATGTTCATATCTAAATGGTCCCTGCATAATGACTTTCTAAGCACTTAATGCAGATGTTCATATCTAAATGGTCCCTGCATAATGACTTTCTAAGCACTTAATGCAGATGTTCATATCTAAATGGTCCCTGCATAATGACTTTCTAAGCACTTAATGCAGATGTTCATATCTAAATGGTCCCTGCATAATGACTTTCTAAGCACTTAATGCAGATGTTCATATCTAAATGGTCCCTGCATAATGACTTTCTAAGCACTTAATGCAGATGTTCATATCTAAATGGTACACGAGGACAGATCTGGGGTTACTGTTGTATCGGACTACAATTGTGTTTTTTTTTTTGTAGCTCGGAAGTAATGTGTTTGTGTGTGTGTTAACTCTTGTCTGTGTGGAAGGTGTCCTTTTTGGGGACTTTTATGTGTTAGAGATGTATGACACCATTATACCAGCAGCACTCCATCACAACCGTAGTGTAATGGCACGCAGTCAACCGGTCTTCAAAAACCTTGGATTAGCCTACAGCACAACTCTCTCAACTGTATGTTGAGTGGCTTGTTTAAACCAATCAAACATTTCTAATTGATAACATTTCTATTCATTTTTCTTAAAAAAAAAAAAAAAATTAAAAAATACTTTTGGTTTGGTCCTGTGTGATAAACTGCCATAATAATGCACTAATGAAACAGTAGCTTTAATAATAGACATCTTTCACCCACTGCAAAGATGTTTTGGATAAAGAATACATTTTATGAGATCTAAAATGAGCTATGTACACAAGGCCATGTTTTATGAGCTTTGGCGAAATGATGTGTGATAATATGAATCGACCAACAAACTGACTGTCAACCAGTGAATAGTCTTCTTCTTCTTCTGATTCTATTGCTCTGCAGTCTGCTCTCAGAAGTCCACCCTGATTGAGTTTCCCGTCCCCCTTCATATCATGTCTAACCAGCTGTATAGATGATATTAGTCTCTGGTTACGTCCAAAATAACACCCAATATAGTGCGGGCTGTGGTCAAAAGTAGTGCACTATATAGGGAATAGGTCTGTGGTCAAAAGTAGTGCACTATATAGGGAACAGGGCTCTGGTCAAAAGTAGTGCACTATATAGGGAATAGGTCTGTGGTCAAAAGTAGTGCACTATATAGGGAATAGGTCTGTGGTCAAAAGTATTGCACTATATAGGGAACAGGGCTCTGGTCAAAAGTAGTGCACTATATAGGGAATAGGGCTCTGGTCACTAGTAGTTCACTATATAGGGAATAGGGTGCCATTTGGGATTTAACCCTTTACAAGAGAACAATGGGGTACATCTTCGTAATGGGGAGAGCATATTCATCAGTCCTTGAGTGACGTTAATCTGAAGATATTTCAGTAGAAAACGGAGGTCGTATGGATTGTGAATAATTGTTTAGATAATGAGATAATATACCCTGTTTGTCATCATAGACTGAACTGTACCATGTAGAAGGAGATCAGTGCAAGGATAATGTGGCCATTTCTCAGTCTGAACAGTGTAGTGGCATGGCAAGGAACCAGAGAGTTGGATGTGTTTCAAATGGCCGTAGGGTTCTGTATAGGGATGTGCCCAGGCTGCTGTAGACTGTGGAGGGGTCTGCTGGCTGCTGTAGACTGTGGAGGGGTCTGACAGCTGCTGTAGGCTGTGGAGGGGTCTGACAGCTGCTGTAGACTGTGGAGGGGTCTGACAGCTGCTGTAGGCTGTGGAGGGGTCTGACAGCTGCTGTAGACTGTGGAGGGGTCTGACGGCTGCTGTAGGCTGTGGAGGGGTCTGACAGCTGCAGTAGACTGTGGAGGGATCTGCTGGCTGCTGTAGACTGGAGGGGTCTGACAGCTGCAGTAGACTGTGGAGGGGTCTGACAGCTGCTGTAGTCTGTGGAGGGGTCTGACAGCTGCAGTAGACTGTGGAGGGGTCTGACAGCTGCTGTAGACTGTGGAGGGGTCTGACAGCTGCTGTAGACTGTGGAGGGGTCTGACAGCTGCAGTAGACTGTGGAGGGGTCTGACGGCTGCTGTAGACTGTGGAGGGGTCTGACGGCTGCTGTAGACTGGAGGGGTCTGCTGGCTGCTGTAGACTGTGGAGGGGTCTGCTGGATGCTGTAGACTGTGGAAGGGTCTGACGGCTGCTGTAGTCTGTGGAGGGGTGTGACGGCTGCTGTAGACTGTGGAGGGGTCTGACGGCTGCTGTAGACTGTGGAGGGGTCTGACGGCTGCTGTAGTCTGTGGAGGGGTCTGACGGCTGCTGTAGTCTGTGGAGGGGTCTGACAGCTGCTGTAGACTGTGGAGGGGTCTGACGGCTGCTGTAGACTGTGGAGGGGTCTGCTGGCTGCTGTAGACTGTGGAGGGGTCTGCCGGCTGCTGTAGACTGTGGAGGGGTCTGCTGGCTGCTGTAGACTGTGGAGGGGTCTGCTGGCTGCTGTAGACTGGAGGGGTCTGCTGGCTGCTGTAGACTGGAGGGGTCTGCTGGCTGCTGTAGACTGTGGAGGGGTCTGCTGGCTGCTGTAGACTAGAGGAGTCTGACGGCTGCTGTAGACTGGAGGGGTCTGCTGGCTGCTGTAGACTGTGGAGGGGTCTGACGGCTGCTGTAGACTGTGGAGGGGTCTGTTGGCTGCTGTAGACTGTGGAGGGGTTTGCTGGCTGCTGTAGACTGTGGAAGGGTCTGACGGCTGCTGTAGACTGTGGAGGGGTCTGCTGGCTGCTGTAGACTGTGGAGGGGTCTGCTGGCTGCTGTAGACTGTGGAGGGGTCTGCTGGCTGCTGTAGTCTGTGGAGGGGTCTGCTGGCTGCTGTAGTCTGTGGAGGGGTCTGACGGCTGCTGTAGACTGTGGAGGGGTCTGACGGCTGCTGTAAACTGTGGAGGGGTCTGACGGCTGCTGTAGACTGTCGAGGGGTCTGCGGAATGGAAATTGAAATCTGTTGGTAAATGAGGCCCCCGAGGCCTCCCTCTTCTCCCCCCAAGGCTTCCTCTCTCCTCTCCCCTCTTCTCCTTTATTTTGTCCTCCTCTCCTCTCTCCCCCCCAGTCCTCCCGCTTCCTCCCCGGGGAGACAGGCTTCTCATGCTGCTGGCATTTACAATCTGCTCCCCAATTATCTACCTTCAGCTTCTACAGCCTGGCCCCTGGCAAGAGAATAATAAAGCCCATCTCTGTACACACACACACACACACACACACACACACACACACACACACACACACACACACACACACACACACACACACACACACACACACACACACACACACACACACACACACACACACACACACACACACACACACACACACACACACACACACACACACACACACACACACACCACCGTCCAATCCTCTCTGAATGCCCATCTCTGCCCTCCCATGCAATGCCTCCCGAAAATATTGTAGCTCTTTTCGTCACCATGTTGCTGATACATTGGCAATGGAGTGTCACTCCTACTTTCTCTTTAGTATAGAACTTGAAGGAGCTGTAGTCTTACAGACCAGATTGTTGTGGCCAAAACGTGGTCCTTCTGTAGCTCAGTTGGTAGAGCATGGCGCTTGTAACGCCAGGGTAGTGGGTTCGATCCCCGGGACCACCCATACGTAGAATGTATGCACACATGACTGTAAGTCGCTTTGGATAAAAGCGTCTGCTAAATAGCATATATTATTATTATTATTATTATTGTCGTGCAGACCTATTGTTAGGCCTACCAGGTGTTCCTGTGAGGAGGTTGTCCATAGATACTGTTTCCATCCAGTAGTTCTCCTGTGAGGAGGTTGTCCATAGATACTGTTTCCATCCAGTAGGTCTCCTGTGAGGAGGTTGTCCATAGATAATATGTATTTATTTACTAACGCATTCTTTAAGGTTTTGGGCCAATAATGCAGTGGTCAGAGTGTTAGGATCACTTGCACAGTGTTAATTGTCCCTGTTCTTCTCTTCCAGATAAGTTCAATGCCTACGTGACACTGAAGGTGCAGAATGTCAAAAGCACGACCATCACAGTGCGCGGAGACCAGCCATGCTGGGAACAGGACTTCATGTTGTAAGTACAGTATCACACATGACATGCTGTTCATCCCCCAGTACAGTATCATACATGACATGCTGTTCATCCCCCAGTACAGTATCATACATGACATGCTGTTCATCCCCCAGTACAGTATCATACATGACATGCTGTTCATCCCCCAGTACAGTATCATACATGACATGCTGTTCATCCCCCAGTACAGTATCACAGATGACATGCTGTTCATCCCCCAGTACAGTATCACACATGACATGCTGTTCATCCCCCAGTACAGTATCACACATGACATGCTGTTCATCCCCCAGTACAGTATCACACATGGCATGCTGTTCATCCCCCAGTACAGTATCACACATGGCATGCTGTTCATCCCCCAGTACAGTATCACACATGACATGCTGTTCATCCCCCAGTACAGTATCACACATGACATGCTGTTCATCCCCCAGGCCTGGAGTTGGCGCTGTCTCTGAGAGCGTTGGCACTGTCTCTGAGAGCGTTGGCACTGTCTCTGAGAGCGTTGCCTCTGTCTCTGTCTCTGAGAGCGTTGGCACTGTCTCTGAGAGCGTTGGCACTGTCTCTGAGAGCGTTGCCTCTGTCTCTGTCTCTGAGAGCGTTGGCTCTGTCTCTGAGAGCGTTGCCTCTGTCTCTGAGAGCGTTGCCTCTGTCTCTGTCTCTGAGAGCGTTGGCTCTGTCTCTGAGAGCGTTGCCTCTGTCTCTGTCTCTGAGAGCGTTGGCTCTGTCTCTGAGAGCGTTGGCTCTGTCTCTGTCTCTGAGAGCGTTGGCTCTGTCTGAGAGCGTTGGCTCTGTCTCTGAGAGCGTTGGCTCTGTCTCTGAGAGCGTTGGCGCTGTCTCTGAGAGCGTCGCCTCTGTCTCTGAGAGCGTTGCCTCTGTCTCTGGGAGCGTTGCCTCTGTCTCTGGGAGCGTTGCCTCTGTCTCTGAGAGCGTTGCCTCTGTCTCTGAGAGCGTTGCCTCTGTCTCTGTCTCTGAGAGCGTTGGCTCTGTCTCTGAGAGCGTTGGCTCTGTCTCTGAGAGCGTTGCCTCGGTCTCTGTCTCTGAGAGCGTTGGCTCTGTCTCTGAGAGCGTTGCCTCTGTCTCTGAGAGCGTTGCCTCTGTCTCTGAGAGCGTTGCCTCTGTCTCTGAGAGCGTTGCCTCTGTCTCTGTCTCTGAGAGCGTTGGCTCTGTCTCTGAGAGCGTTGGCTCTGTCTCTGAGAGCGTTGCCTCTGTCTCTGAGAGCGTTGGCTCTGTCTCTGAGAGCGTTGGCTCTGTCTCTGAGAGCATTGGAGGTGTCTCTGAGAGCGTTGCCTCTGTCTCTGAGAGCGTTGCCTCTGTCTCTGAGAGCGTTGGCTCTGTCTCTGAGAGCGTTGGCTCTGTCTCTGAGAGCATTGGAGGTGTCTCTGAGAGCGTTGCCTCTGTCTCTGAGAGCGTTGCCTCTGTCTCTGAGAGCGTTGGCGCAGTCTCTGAGAGCGTTGGCGCTGTCTCTGAGAGCGTTGGCGCTGTCTCTGAGAACGTTGGCTCTGTCTCTGAGAACGTTGGCTCTGTCTCTGAGAGCGTTGGCTCTGTCTCTGAGAGCGTTGGCCCTGTCTCTGAGAGCGTTGCCTCTGTCTCTGAGAGCGTTGGCGCTGTCTCTGAGAGCGATGTCCTATGTCTATTTTTTTTTACATTACTTTTAATGTTACTGTCACCAGTACAATTTAAACAAAAAACATAAAAAGATGTCATTTTGTCCTTGAAACATTTAAATTGAAATACTGTACAATTCAATTAATTCTTATGGAGGACTTCTGAGGAGTGCCAATATGGTGGCTTCAAAGCCTCTGGTTGGCCAATACGTAGCATCAGCAATCCAGGGTTCGTATATACATCACTGGTTCTGTTGTAATGGAATGAGTGAGAGGGAATGAGACCCTGGCCGTTAGGACCAGTGTTGGGGAGTAGTGAACTAAATATATTTCAACTAGTAATTTAACTACATTTTGCAGTAGCTTGGTGGTCGTTTAACTAAATTCAAAAGTAGTGTTTTTGGTAGTTAATAACCTTTTTGACATGTAGTGGTGTAGCTAACTACTGGAACTACACTATTCTTTTGTTAAAAGAAAACAAAATATTGGTTTACACAGAACCCAAACCTAGGCCATCGTGCTCTATCGTGCATAATTATTTTGCCCCCCCACACCAAACGCGATCACGACATGCAGGTTAATATATCAAAACAAACTCTGAACCAATGACATTAATTTGGGGACAGGTCAAAAAGCATTAAACATGTATGGCAATTTAGCTAGTTAGCTTGCACTTGCTAGCGCTGCCTCTTAATTTGTCCTATTTAGCTAGCTTGCTGTTGCTAGCAAATTTGTCCTATTTAGCTAGCTAGCTGGTGCTAGCTAATTTGTCCTGGGATATAAACATTGAGTTGTTATTTTACCTGAAATGCACAAGGACCTCTACTCTGACAATTAATCCACACATAAAACGGCCAACCGAATCGTTTCTAGTCATCTCTCCTCCTTCCAGGCTTTTTCATCTTTGAATGTGTATGGTGATCGGCATCTAAACTTTCATTGTATTACTACGACAACCGGCAACAAAGTTCATCTTTCAATCACCCACGTGGGTATAACCAATGAGGAGATGGCACGTGGGTACATGCTTCTGTCATGTTTTGTCATTTATTATCATATCTTGTCTCTGTGCTTCCCTTCTATTCGTTTCCCTCTGCTGGTCTTATTAGGTTCTTTCCCTCTTTCTATCCCTCTCTCTCCCCCTCCCTCTCTCCCTCTCTCGCTCTCTCTCTCTATCGTTCCGTTCCTGCTCCCAGCTGTTCCTCATTCTCCTAACTACCTCATTTACTCTTTTCACACCTGTCCCCTATTTTGCCCTCTGATTAGAGTCCCTATTTCTCCCTCTGTTTTCCGCTTCTGTCCTTGTCGGATCCTTGTATGATGTTCGCTGTTCTGTGTCCTTGTTCCGCCCTGTCGTGTTTTGCCTTCTTCAGATGCTGCGTGTGAGCAGGTGTCATTGTCAGCTACGGCCGATGCCTTCCCGAGGCGACCTGCAGTCTGTGGTCGCGTCTCCAGTCATTCCTCTCTACTGACGAGTGGATTTCAGTTTTCCTGTGTTTGCTTTCACCTAGTTATTATCCAGGATTATCGCTTTTGTCTATACTGGAATAAAGACTCTGTTTTCGTTAAGTCGGTTTTGGGTCCTCATTCACCTGCATAACAGCTTCTATAAACCAATGAGGAGATAGGAGAGGCAGGACTTTCAGCGCGATCTGCGTCAGAAATAGGAATGACTTCTATTTTAGCCTTTGGCGTCGCAGATGCTCGTTGGCGCGTGCGAGCAATTTGGGTGCAATAATTGAATAACATGGATTTCTAAATGTATTTTTGCGACGCTCGTGCACGCGACGTGTCCGGTCTGGTCAGCATGTTAGTTAAAAAGAATGTCCTTAATCCGCATCAGAACTGCCTAATTCTTACTTGAAGATGTTAAAAGGCTAAATGACACATTCTGTTAAACATCTGACTCCAGGGTGATCTGTAGTCTATGGCATTTCAGTTGTCGATATGATCATGTATCTTCCAGTAGTTTAGATGTAGTCAATTACTTTTTCAAAATAACTTTAGTTAAAGGGGCAATCAGCAGGTAAAGCAATAAAAAAGCATTTTCCCTGCCCCTGTTTTGGTAAAACTTTGAGGGATGATGCTGGAGAAATGTAAACCCATCTCAAATTCATAGACAGCGCTATGGATGCAAGGACTGACCAGCCATGACATCAAAAGGTAGTTTTAACCATGTTTTGAGGCTATATAGTGTTTTGTTTATATTTACTTTGTTTACAAACATTTGAGTAAACAAGCTTAGGGTTCTGACGGGGAACGACAGTTGAACTATTCACACAAGGCATGTATAAGTTATATTCTTCAACAATCAACGGGTACGTATCATTAAATCACAAGTCCATAAATGGATGTAGCAACTGCAGATTGTCCCCTTTTAAAGATACTACAAAGCTTTATGCTGCATTCATAACCAAGTGGCAAGTTACTACATTCGACTGGGAAAGATCCACTTGGAACAGCCCTCCAATTGGTTATTACTAGTGGGAAACTAGTCCTGAGCTCTCTTTTCTCCCATATGACGTAACCTACTAAGGAAATTACCTTGATAACAGAATTTTCGGCAGTTAAATGCAACGACAAAACTATATTTTCCGAGTAGCTTTCCCCGACACTGGTTGGGACTCCAGCCTAGCTGAGAGACGGACGCTGCTTTGTGGGAATTTAGCATGTAGCTGGTGGGAGTGATGTGAAGGGAAATTGCATAGGAGACCACTGATACATGAACAGGCAGATTTAAATTGAATGAGCAGAGGTGTAGAGTTGTAGGAGAGGGGAGTAATTGTCTGGGCTGTGTACATCCAAGGCTCTCACATGGGTCTAACCGACTATCACATGTTTAGTCGTCTGCTTTTCTGGTTTGTTGTAACTTCTTTTAATTCCCTTCACCCTTTTTGTAAATTGTTCTTCTCCCTGTGGATTCTGGTAGATGAATGTGTTTACACGGGGCCTAGGTCTTTATTGTGAAGATTGGAAATGTCTTGAAGATGTTTTGTTTTCTAGGGTGTGTTTTCTGGTTGGGTGTACACGTGTATGCGTGCGTGTGTGTGTGCGTGTGTGTGCGTGTGTGCGCGTGTGTGCGTGTGTGCGTGTGTGCGTGTGTGCGTGCGTGCGTGTGTGTGCGCGCGTGTGTGTGTGCGTGCGTGTGTGCGTGCGTGTGTGTGCGTGTGTGCGCGTGTGTGCGTGTGTGCGTGCGTGTGTGCGTGTGTGTGTGCGTGTGTGTGTGCGTGTGTGTGTGCGTGTGTGCGTGTGTGCGTGCGTGTGTGCGTGTGTGCGTGCGTGTGTGTGTGCGTGTGTGCGTGTGTGCGTGTGTGTGTGCGTGCGTGTATGCGTGCGTGTGTGTGTGTGTGCGTGCGTGTGTGCGTGCGTGTGTGTGCGTGTGTGTGCGTGTGTGCGTGTGTGCGTGCGTGTGCGTGCGTGTGTGTGCGTGCGTGTGTGTGCGTGTGTGCGTGCGTGTGTGTGCGTGTGTGTGTGTGCGTGCGTGTGTGCGTGCGTGTGTGTTGTTGCGTGCAGACCTCTGACTCCTCTTGACTGAACTGAATGCCAGTTCCAGAAGGAGGCTAGTTTGTGTTTTAAGGATGGAAGGTAGCAGAGGGGGGCATCGGGGTTAATGGCAACCCTCCATTTAAACAGATTGTCTGGTTCAAGAGGAAGAATAGAAAGGATGGCTAAAGACGTGAGGAGAGGTTCTTTATTCTACAACCTCTGAGGGGGAAACGAGAGGTTCTTTATTCTACAACCTTTGAGGGGGAAACAAGAGGTTCTTTATTCTACAACCTCTGAGGGGGGAAACGAGAGGTTCGTTATTCTACAACCTCTGAGGGGGAAACAAGAGGTTCTTTATTCTATAACCTCTGAGGGGGAAACGAGAGGTTCTTTATTCTACAACCTCTGAGGGGGGAACGAGAGGTTCTTTATTCTACAACCTCTGAGGGGGGAACGAGAGGTTCTTTATTCTACAACCTCTGAGGGGGAAACGAGAGGTTCTTTATTCCACAACCTCTGAGGGGGAAACAAGAGGTTCTTTATTCTACAACCTCTGAGGGGGAAACGAGAGGTTCTTTTATTCTACAACCTTTGAGGGGGAAACAAGAGGTTCTTTATTCTACAACCTCTGAGGGGGAAACGAGAGGTTCTTTATTCTACAACCTCTGAGGGGGGAACGAGAGGTTCTTTATTCTACAACCTCTGAGGGGGGAACGAGAGGTTCTTTATTCTACAACCTCTGAGGGGGGAAACGAGAGGTTCTTTATTCCACAACCTCTGAGGGGGGAAACAAGAGGTTCTTTATTCTACAACCTCTGAGGGGGAAACGAGAGGTTCTTTATTCTACAACCTTTGAGGGGGAAACAAGAGGTTCTTTATTCTACAACCTCTGAGGGGGGAAACGAGAGGTTCGTTATTCTACAACCTCTGAGGGGGAAACAAGAGGTTCTTTATTCTATAACCTCTGAGGGGGAAACGAGAGGTTCTTTATTCTACAACCTCTGAGGGGGAACGAGAGGTTCTTTATTCTACAACCTCTGAGGGGGAACGAGAGGTTCTTTATTCTACAACCTCTGAGGGGGAAACGAGAGGTTCTTTATTCCACAACCTCTGAGGGGGAAACAAGAGGTTCTTTATTCTACAACCTCTGAGGGGGAAACGAGAGGTTCTTTATTCTACAACCTCTGAGTGGGGAAACAAGAGGTTCTTTATTCTACAACCTCTGAGGGGGGAAACGAGAGGTTCTTTATTCCACAACCTCTGAGGGGGGAAACAAGAGGTTCTTTATTCTACAACCTCTGAGGGGGAAACAAGAGGTTCTTTATTCTACAACCTCTGAGGGGGAAACAAGAGGTTCTTTATTCCACAACCTCTGAGGGGGAAACGAGAGTTCTTTATTCTACAACCTCTGAGGGGGAACGAGAGGTTCTTTATTCTACAACCTCTGAGGGGGAACGAGAGGTTCTTTATTCTACAACCTCTGAGGGGAACGAGAGGTTCTTTATTCTACAACCTCTGAGGGGGAACGAGAGGTTCTTTATTCTACAACCTCTGAGGGGGAACGAGAGGTTCTTTATTCTACAACCTCTGAGGGGGAACGAGAGGTTCTTTATTCTACAACCTCTGAGGGGGAACGAGAGGTTCTTTATTCTACAACCTCTGAACCTCTGAGGGGGAACGAGAGGTTCTTTATTCTACAACCTCTGAGGGGGAAACGAGAGGTTCTTTATTCTACAACCTCTGAGGGGGGAAACGAGAGTTCTTTATTCTACAACCCTGAGGGGGAAACAAGAGGTTCTTTATTCTACAACCTCTGAGGGGGAAACAAGATGTTCTTTATTCTACAACCTCTGAGGGGGAAACGAGAGGTTCTTTATTCCACAACCTCTGAGGGGGGGAAACAAGAGGTTCTTTATTCTACAACCTCTGAGGGGGAAACGAGAGGTTCTTTATTCTACAACCTCTGAGGGGGAATTCTACAACCTCTGAGGGGGAAACGAGAGGTTCTTTATTCTACAACCTCTGAGGGGGAAACGAGAGGTTCTTATTCTACAACCTCTGAGGGGGAAACGAGAGGTTCTTTATTCTACAACCTCTGAGGGGGAAACGAGAGGTTCTTTATTCTACAACCT